>NW_015387828.1:33675-51213 GCF_001527695.2 Protobothrops mucrosquamatus | reverse complement strand
CTGTTTTTAATTTCAAAAGTCTTAAGTATCAAAAAAGACAAATGTAGCCATATGTAAAATATGTGGACAAATAAGACTAATTTCAGTCCAAATCAGGTAAGCATAGAATACCTTTACATCCTAATCCTAGATTCAGGGTTATTGCACAAGGCCGCTCAGTCTCTTAATACTCTGACTAGTCCGAGTCTTAATTTATGATGTTAGTTCAACATATTACATTTTTTCCCCTCTCTCTTTCTATTATTCTGTGCCCACAGAAATGGAGGTAATCCTGAGGGCCATATTCCACAGTGAGGCATTACATTTCATGGTCTTTCCTACTATATGATTCTATTCCTGTATCAGAATTTCCCTCAGGTGATATAGTTATGGTTTCCAATTTATTTCCCTTTCAATTCTTTTATTCTATAATTTGCGTCGCAATAAAACAGCATCACCTTGGGAGTGTGTGTGTGTGTGTGTGGCATAAAGCCTGTGTTCTACCGTGAACCTGGATGAATGCTACTGAGGTTTTCAATCAGCTTTGATGGGGTAACGAGGCGCTGCCTTAAAATGAACAAATGCATTTTTTATGGGATCAAAAATAAGGAAATGGAGTCCTGTTAGTAAGAAGTGCTTGAGAGATGCAAGGCACCGGAATGTGATCACTAGCAAATAGTATCTCACAGTGGTATTTCTGATACTGTAAACAGTGAGTAGTACAATACTTTTATGTATTTTAACCACTTAAGACTGCAAGTAAATAGTGCCTTGCTGACTCTGTCTTGGCTCGGAAGCTAAGGCAGGGACTTCTGTAGATCACCATGGAATAGCATGGTGATGCGATAGACTGGGAATTTGAAAAAGTATTCCAGAAGAAGTCAGCCATATCTGTGCAATTATCAAGAAACCTTCATGGATGTGATCATGTGACCACTAAGAACAAAGCTTCAGTTTTCCAATAATGGCATCACTACTGTAGATGTTCCCCAGAGCATTCAGAAAAGAGCAACTAAGATGATCAAAGGTCTAGAAACTAAAACATACAAAGAACAGCTGCAGGACATGGGTTTGGCTAGTCTGGAGAAAAGAAGAAATAGGGGAGATATGATAGCAGTATTCCAGTATTTGAGGGGCTGCCACCAAAAAGAGGGGGTCACATTATTCACCAAAGCACCAGAGGGCAGGAGAAGAAACAATGGTTGGAAACTGATCAAGGAGAGAAGCAACCTGGAATTAAGGAGAAACTTCCTGACAGTGAGGACAATTAACCTGTGGAACAGCTTGCCTCCAGAAATTATGGGCTCTCCATCCCTGGAGATTTTTAATAAGAGGCTAGACAGTCTCTTATCTGAGATGGTATAGGTTCTCCTGCTTGAGCAGTGGGCTGGACTAGAAGACCTCCAAGGTCCCTTCCAGTTCTATTCTATTCTATTAGTAACTAGCTGTACCCGGCCACGCGTTGCTGTGGCTCAGTCTGGTTAAATGGAAAAGAAAGAAAAGAGAAAGCGCACGTTAGTAATATGTTTAATTTCACAATGCTTGTGGGTATACAATATTTTTTGTTATTCCATTGTCTGTGCAGATATAGAGATTGTCTGGTTTGCCGACTCTATAACACGCAACATATAATTGTCCATGTGAGAAGCAATCCGTGTCTCCATTACTCAGTCACTAGTTTTTAATTCTGTTTCTAAGACTTCTGGAATGTTCTTTAATTCTCTGACCTGCTTCCTTTTTTTTTTTTTTTTTTGTACCTATTTTGTACACCACAGAGATTCTTTAGGGAAATGTACATTACTTTCCCCTCATTCCAGTGTTATTTCCATTTGCAGTTGGCAACGTGGGACTCAAAGAAGGGGCTGAACGGGAGCCTGCAGGAACGGCGTTTGGGCAGCGACCTACAAGGATTAACACTGAAAGTGGTGACTGTCTTGGTATGACCATGTTTGAACGGAGGAAGCAAAATGACCAAAAAATTATACTTGCTAGTATCTTTTTTAAAAAAAATTTTTTAAAAATAATTCAATTATCTGTGATTGTTATATGTGTTTTTTTCCCAAGGTGGGACTCAAGAAAGTAACACCCCCCTTTTTTCCCCCAGCTAGTTGAGTAAAACAAGATCTTGCAATGGTTCTGTTTAGCATATGTCTATATCAGGGCTTTTCAACCAGTGGGACGGGGTACCACCTGTGGTACATTGGCACCTGGCAGGTGGTACGTGACCATCCTAGAAAAGTGGTAGCAGGGGAGGGAAATGAGCTGAACCGGTGGCAGCACCACACAAGCTTGAGCGAGAGATGCCTGGAGCTGCAGGGCTGTCAGGGCTCAGTGGAAGTGCCAGGATCAGCGCCAGGCTCCAGCTGGAGCTCGGCGCTGATCCTGGTGCTTCTGCTGAGCCCAGAAGAAGCACCAATCAGCTGGAATGTTGCAGCCTCTCCAGGGTCTTGTGATTTACATTTAGATGCTTGGCAACTGATTCATATTTATGACGGTCACAGTGTCCCAGGGTCATATGAAGTGACCAAAACCTGCTGCAACCACCCATGAGACAGGGGGAATAAAAACCAAACACCCCCCCACCCCACCCCCACTGCCAGTCCTCAAAAGAAATGCTCACAACAATGAAAACCTCAGACAGAAGGAAGAGCGCCGCTGAGCAGGCAGGCAGTTTTCTTGCTCGGCTGTGGCTTGGGGGGCACTTTTTCAGTGCCATTGTAACTTCAAACAGTCACTAAGCGAACTGTTGTAAGTTGAGGACTACCTGTACTTCATCACTTTTTTCCTTTTTTTGGGGGGGGGGTCAAGTTTTTGACACCTTGCTAGGCGACTGGTGGTACTCGGATGTTGCCATATCCTAAAAGTGGTACAATGGGTGAAAAGATTGAAAAGCCCTGGTCTATATCACATATTTATTGCTAGATTTATATTTCACTCTTATTCCAAGATGTCTGGAGAAATTTACAATTTTAAAATGCTAGAACAAAAAAAATAAATAAACATTTTGAAGAAACGAGAGAAACTTTACCTTTGACCACTAAGGACCTCATCATCAGTGTCTGGTGATTTAGTGCGGACCTTCTTTCTTGGCGTTCATTTTCCCTCAGGATCTGCTGGGATGTGAAAGCAGGAAGAGTGAATGCAAATGCAGTATTAGGCCTTGTAGTTATAGCTGGGCTAAGAAATAACTTCAGCAGATGTTCATCCTCTGCAGGAGTTTCCCAGCATTTCTGGAATATCTTCTGATAATAGGTCTGATATTCAGACAGGTTATCCAGACAAGATGTTCTCCATCTTGGAGACCACAGGTTGATCATTGCCTGCCTGACTCCTTGATAAAGTCTGTCTCTCTTTTACCCCTTAAGCCAGTGATGGCGAAACTTTTAGAGACCGAGTGCCCCAAAACTGCCCCCACCCCCACTCCACCCCCTACCCCGACCCCACCATGCCTTCCCACAGGGCCACTCACCACCTCCAGGGCCTGCTGCAGATCGCCCAGGCAGCCCAGCAGCGCCATGGCGGCCATGCCCTCTGCCCGCGCCCCGCAGCATCAACTGTGCGTGATGGGACATGAGGGCAGAGTCTTGTCTACGCTGCCTGGCTGCCATGTCCTTGGCTGTGCTGCTCCGCGTGGGCCACGCTCGGGGGCAACTCTCCTCCAGGGGGGCTGCTGGTGAGGAGGGGGTCGTGGGGGGAGGCAAGGCTGGGGCAACGGCACATGTGCCCACAGAGAGGGCTCTGAGTGCCGCCTCGGGCACGCGGGCCATAGTTTCACCACCACTGCCTTAAGCCTTCAGACATGTTGCTGTGAAGTATGATTTAACTCTCCTTTGAGCAGGATTCCATAAATGAAATGGAGAAGGGCTTTCATTCTGCCCTTTGTGAAATAGCCCTGTCCCCTCCTTAAGCAAGCATCTGACCCCTTCTGTTATGGCAGCGGGTCTGTGGGATTACGTTCAACTGCAGGCAACTTTTCTTCACGCTCACTTGACAATGGCTGTCGCTGATTCACACGAATATTACACATCTCACACGATAAACCTGGTATTAAAATACAGTGTCTTATTTAATCAGTCCTGCTGACTTTAACATCAGCACAATAAGACACTGTTACAACAATTACAAGTCAATATTAGCATAATTATGCTATAAAAATTTCTGTATAAAGCTGAGACAAATTTATGCAGGGCTGATTTTCTCTCTCCAGATTTGCGTATGCAGAGATGGGGAGTCTGTTTCTGAATTTCCAATACCTCCTCAAATTTCCTGATATTTCTCTGCATTTTGTCCAGTTTGTGGATATTGATCAAAACAGAGGAAGAGCTGGATTAAAAACTCAAATGTCTACCTTTAATCTAGTGATGGAGTCCTTGAGTAGAAACGAGCAAAGAACCGCCAGTGGTGTACATTCCCTACTAATGTTGTGGTTGAATTTGTTTCATCTTCTCCTAGAGGACACTCAGAATTTCTCAAGAAAAATCTCATTCACAGGGAGGGAGACACCAAGCTGTCATTTCTAAAATCATTTTTATCATTTAATTGCAAATTTTTCATTCGTATGTGTCAGCCTATTTGTGAGGCTTGCCTTTAAAGTAAAGTTGCTCTGCAGTCCCTGAATTGATCTGATTCCCTCAAACTGGACCTCAGATAATTTTGCTTCCCATCTGAGAGTCAGACACTCACAATCCTTGAGTGTGGTTAGTGACAGAATCAGGTTCAGTTTCCTCCTAGTCACAGGTGTAATTAAAGAAAGAAATACTTCAATAATGAAAATTGGACATTTGTTGAAGGACATATGAGCAATATATGTTGCTCGTGATGTTCTCAGAAGAACTTAGATAGAAGTTTTTAAACATCTATGGTTGCATCTACTATGCCTAGCATAGAAATGACTGTTGAACACCATCCTGATCTCAATATGTTTTCCTTCTTTGTCAAAATTGTATAGTTCCGCTGATTGTCTACTTGTTATGTCAAACCCAAGCTAACAGCAGGTGTGTGTTGGCAGTGTAAGGGATGCCAGCTTCCTTCCTGTCCTTAGCTACACCTGTGCTTCTCTTGGTTTTGGCTCTTCTTTCAGATCATAGTTTAAGCTGATCTAGGAGCTCACCCAAGACTTTTTAGTACAGGCTCTCCTGCATCTTTTATCCTCTTTTCCTGCTCAAATTGTTGGAGGTCATGATCATATCTCTCCTCCAGGTGGAAGATAAACTGGCCCATCCAAAGTGATGTCACTACCAATGGGCAGAGTTTGCATTGGCAAATAATAATAATAATAATAATAATAATAATAATAATAATAATAATAATAATAATAATAATAATAATAATAATAATAATAATAATAATAATAATAATAATAATAATAATAATAATAAAAATCAATGGTTTGGCAAATGACCATTTATCTCTGGCTCATTTTGAAAACAACATTTGATTGTGAGAATCTTTCTGTTCTTGTAACCACCATTGTTAAGTTAAACATGCCTTAGGTGTCGCCATTTTAAGATTCACCCCTGGATTAGCAATAACTGGAGGAATTCTCACTTTTCATTCACAATGATTGTAATTCTTGGGGAAAAAAACAAAGATAAAATATGATGCTTCAGTTTTCCAGACCTGGCAACACAGCTTGTTGAGATGCTGTCAATATTGTGACTCAAGCTATCTTTGCTTTATCATGTCATAGATCTCCTTTTTAAAGATCAACCTTGCTTTGTTCTCAGGAAGAACCGTTCATTATGGTGGCTGAAAATATCCTTGGGCAACCGAAACGTTATAAGGGCTTCTCCATTGATGTCCTGGATGCCCTTTCCAAGAATTTGGGCTTCAAGTATGAGATCTATCAGTCTCCTGATGGAAAATATGGACAACAGCTCCATAACAGCTCCTGGAACGGCATGATTGGTGAACTGATTAACAAGGTATACCCCATAATAGCTGAATTATGTTTCTTTTAAGAGAGGATTAAAAAATTCATTTTTTTCCTCTACGTTGAACCATCTTTCCTGTCATAAAAATAAAACATTCCTCATTAACAGTGGCAGTTAAGGAATTGGTCACTGGAACTAATATCAATAGAAATGAAGACATTAAAAAGTCCTACGATCAAACAATTTTCTCTGTTATTATGTGGTGCACAAACCTCCACAGTTTAGTTACCTTTTCCTATCAGTTCAATTTTAGAAATCTGTCTACTTCTCATCTCTGGGAAGTTTTCCACATGTTATTTTTAGCATTAAATCTTTCACCTAAAAATATTTAACTGATATTTAGGTTTTAGGAAATGTTTAGTGGCCATAGATGAGATGTGTATGGCTAAGGGAGCATTTTCTGATGTGATTTTCTTATGAAAAAAACATTCCATTTTGTTGCAAACTATCTTTCATCTATGGGTTGTTGTTGTTTTCACCGTAATACTATTTTGTAGCAATCAGTTGAATAGCTTTTCACGGAAGAAAATACTGTTTGTTTGTTTAAAAAAACAGGCTTGAAAAATATAGAGTCACATTTGAGTCCAAGACAGTGGCATTGACTGTAAGTATATGTTATTAAAATAAGGCAGAAGACATTCCAGCAAAGAAATCCTATAGAATACAGATACCAGGGTACATTTTGTTGCAAATGGTTCATTTTGAGAAGGCTGAACATCGTCATAGCAATAGAAGAAAATGTTCTACAGCTCTCTGCCAATAATAAAACCTAAGTATAGACATAGATATTCAGTAATGTGATCGTTCCCAAGTCATTTGCTTGCTGATCGTACAATGCTTTCCTGTTATCCAGCATTTCTATACGAAAAGAGTTTAGCGTGCAAATGTGAAACCAAAACACCGAATCAGGAAACAGCTAACGATCACTTTACTATGATGAAATATTCATATTTTTCTGCCCTTTTTGACCATTGCAAATCTGCTCGTGTGTCTTCTGAAGGTTTTTTATTCTAAAAAAATCACAGGAATATATATTTTTACAAACTCTGGTGGCTCAAAGGGCACATAACACATTAAATTTTACTCCTAGGAGCACACCTCCCATATAATTAATTCTGT
Organism: Protobothrops mucrosquamatus; assembly: GCF_001527695.2. Classification (NCBI taxonomy): domain Eukaryota; kingdom Metazoa; phylum Chordata; class Lepidosauria; order Squamata; family Viperidae; genus Protobothrops; species Protobothrops mucrosquamatus. The sequence continues at coordinate 44,182 of NW_015387828.1, read as the reverse complement.
ATATGCATACTGGAAGGGGGAGGGGTGTCAGAAGAAATCAAGATGGCAGACAGGAGCATGCATGTGAAGCCTTGTGTGTGGCTTGGAGGTTACAAAAAAAGTGTGAGACACTAATTGCATGGTACCAGTTGCCATCTTGACCTCTCACCGCTGACATCCTTGTCATCTCCGCAGACCTGGCACGATGTAAGTTGCTTCTGCATATCCTTTCTAATCTGTTCTTATCACAGTGCCCTTCATGAATCAATACAGCAGAAAGTAAACAAACGGAAATAAAGTAGCACTTAAGATTCATCTCGGAAGTTACATGTCGCTCTTTTAATTTTATTGCTTTTTTCTACTTCACTGGAATATTGTGATCAGGTCTAAAGAGCTTCAGACCCCGGTTCCTAACAGAGCGTTTTTCTCTGGAGGATGCCACTGTGGGCATTGAAGGGAGTTTCAAATTCAGATTTTATAAGTGGTCAAAGGTTACAACCGTTAATTTAGCCACCATTCAAACTTAGAGTGGCGCTGAAAAAAAGTGACTTATGACTGGTCCTCACACTTAACCACCAGTGGTGGGATTCAAATATGGGAACAACCGGCTGTCTGTATGGATGCCACTTCCAGAAGTCTGTTCTGGGCCTGGGCAACAAAAAATTAGCTACCGGTTCCGCCGAACTGGTGCGAATTGGCTGAATCCCATCACTGCTTACCACCCCAGCAGTAACAGGGTTGTGTGATTAAAACATCCAAGCAACATTGTCAGCCAGTCCAATAGTCAGAATTTCTGGGTTTCCAAGCAGAAGTCACAGAACAAGAGATCAGCAACAACACACACAAAACTCCAAGGAATCAGTGTTTGTTCCCGACAAATGCCTTAAATCAGTCTCCAATGTGCATTGTGGAGAGGGGCGGGATGTTCTCTTCCTGAGTAGTTGAGCCTGCCTGCGTTGTTCCCTCCTTCTCTCCACTCTCCGTGTTCTAGGATCAGGTGGGGGTGGCCCTTGCTCATCGCCTGAACTCGGTCTCTCCCGTTCATCCTGTCCCAATGCTGAAGGGCCCTGGCCTGCCTCGGCCTGCTTTTCCCCACATTCCTCTGAAACCACAGATACCTCTCCCTCGACCTCCATAGGGTCCCGTTCCACCTCATTTTCCTCCGCAGATTCAGGCTCCAAAAAAGCTGCCCAAAAGGCCAATACAGTGCTGGGCTGCATGAACAGAGGGATAGAATCAAGATCACACAAGTGTTAATACCACTTTACAATGCCTTGGTAAGGCCACACTTGGAATACAGCATCCAGTTTTGGTCACCAGAATGTAAAAAAGATGTTGAGACTCTAGAAAGAGTACAGAGAAGAGCAACAAAGATGATTAGAGGACTGGAGGTTAAAACATATAAGGAAAGGTTGCTGGAATTGGGTATGTCTAGTTTAATGAAGAGAAGGACGAGGGGGGACAGGATAGCAGTCTTCCAGTATCTCAGGGGCTGCCACAGAGAAGAGGGAGTCAAGCTATTCTTCAAAGCGCATGAAGGCAGGACAAGAAGCAACGGATGGAAACTAATCAAGGAGAGAAGCAACCTAGAACTAAGGAGAAACTTCCTGACTGTTAGAACAATTAACCAGTGGAACAACCTGCCTCCAGAGGTGGTGAATGCTCCAACACTGGAAGTTTTTAAGAAGAAACTGGACAGCCATTTGTCCGAAATAGTATAGGGTTACCTGCCTGAGCAGGGGGTTGGACTTGATGACCTCCAAGGTCCCTTCCAACTTTATTATTATTATTATTATTATTATTATTATTATTATTATTATTATTATTATTATTATTATTATTATTATTATTATTATTATTATCATCATCATCATCATCATCATCATCATTATCATTATTATTATTATTATTATGACACCCTCCAGTTAGTTTCCAACAAGCAATTCAATGGGGAAATCTAGATTCGCTTAACGACTCCACTGATTTGCCTCACAGCCTTGGCAAAAAAAAGGTTGTAAAGTTGGGTGACTTAACAACTGCCTTGCTTGGCATAAGAAATTCTGGCCCAAATTGTGTTCATAAGCCAAGGACTACCTGTTCTCAAATACTCCATCCAGTGCACCTGAAACTGTAAATGCCAACGTCCATATATACTAGACAATTTGCATTTAAAGTCATTTTGCTATGAGAAAACTCTTGGGGTGTGTTTTTCCATTCAGGGAAGCGAGAGTGGATATTTGCAGGCTTACGTTTTTCCCTTAAAACCTTTTCCTTGCCGCTTACCCAGAAAAGGACCATAACAGGGAGAAGCGTTACCTAAATTAATCTTCTGCCTCATGTGCTTTTTCTTTTTTCTTTTTTCTTTTTTGCACGAGGAAGTTATTTTTAGTGGCACAGCATTCAAACAAGCAGTCTTAAGAACACAATCTGAGAATTACTCTGGCAATTGGGCTGCATTATTTGATTGGCTTTTAATAGCTAAATCCTTTCATCTCGGAATGAAAAAAACGGAAAGGAAAGAAAAGAAGGTCAGAAATGATTTTTTTGCCTTCCTGCACTATGGAGCCTGTAGCATTTCTGAAATGAGTCTTTCAAGCTTAGAATTGTGTCAGGCCAGCTTTAGAAGAAGAACGCAGCAAATAGGGAAGTAGGAATGACTAACCACTAACATAATGGAGAGAATAACAAAATAACAGAATTGGAAGGGACCTTGGAGGTCATCTAGTCCAACCCCCTGCTCAGGCAGGAAACCCTACACCATTTTGGACAAATGGCTGCCCAGTCTCTTCTTAAAAACCTCCAGTGTTGGAGCATTCACAACTTCTGGAGGCAGGTTGTTCCACTGATTAATTGTTCTCCCTGTCAGGAAGTTTCTCCTTAATTCTAGCTTGCTTCTCTCCTTGATTAGTTCCCATTTGTTCTTGTCCTGCCTTCAGGTGCTTTCGTTGACCCCCTCTTCCTTGTGGCAGCCCCTCAAATATGGGGAACACTGCAATGATTTGGCCCATGAGTGGCATTACCTCCTATGCTAGAATAGAATAGAATGGAATGGAATGGAAAATAGGGAATAGAATAGAATAGAATAGAATAGAATAGAATAGAATAGAATAGAATAGAATAGAATAGAATAGAATAGAATACGGAATGAAATAGAATAGAATAGAATAGAATAGAATAGAATAGAATAGAATAGAATAGAATAGAATAGAATAGAATGGAATAGAATATGGAATAGAATATGGAATAGAATATGGAATGGAATGGAATGGAATGGAATCGAATAGAATATGGAATGGAGTGGAGTGGAGTGGAGTGAAGTGGAGTAGAGTAGAGGTAGAGTAGAGTAGAGTAGAGTAGAGCAGAGCAGAGCAGAGCAGAGCAGAGCAGAGCAGAGCAGAGCAGAGTAGAATAGAATAGAATAGAATAGAATAGAATAGAATAGAATAGAATAGAATAGAAAGGGACATTGGAGGTCTTCTAGTCCAGCTCCCTCCTCAAGCAGGAGAACCTACACCATTTCAGACAAGTGACTGTCTAGTCTCTTCTTAAAAATCTCCAGTGATGGAGCGCCCACGATTTCTGAAGGCAAGCTGTTCCACTGGTTAACTGTCCTCACTGTTAGAAAATTTCTCCTTAATTCTAGGCTGGTTCTCTCTTTGATTAGTTTCCATTTGTTCTTGTCCTGCCTTCAGGTGCTTTGGTTGACCCCCTCTTCCTTGTGGCAGCCCCTCAAATATTGGAAACACTGCAGTGATTTGGCCCACGAGTGGCCTTGTCTCCTATGCTACCTGTTCCTTGTCCACTGAGAAACCCTCCTTCTGCCTGCTAGACAATTTGAACCTTCTAGAGGGAAAAATGTGACTTCAGAGGAGCTCCCTTCCTTTATTTCCCCATCACAGAGTCCCTTGAAGCAGATTCCTTCATCCCACTGGTAGCAAAGTAGAGAGACCCACGGGAGACTTTTTCCTCGTGTCCAAGTGTCTAAAGGTTTTGACAGAAAAAGCTATGTTCATGCCACCTCGTGCCATAAGTTCTTGAAGCAAAGCCTAATGGTGGCTGGAAGGGGACGATCTCCCAGGATACTTTGCAGCAGAATCAGATCCTCCTTCTGCTTCTGTCAGGTGCCCAAATTAACCAGCAAGAGGTTTCACCACTCCTTCTCTTGTCTTCACAGAGAGCTGACTTGGCCATCTCTGCCATCACCATCACCCCTGAACGGGAGAGCGTGGTCGACTTCAGCAAGCGCTACATGGATTATTCTGTCGGCATTTTAATCAAGAAACCAGAGGAGAAGATCAACATCTTCTCTCTCTTTGCCCCCTTTGACTTTGCCGTGTGGACTTGCATAGCTGCCGCGATCCCGGTAGTTGGCGTGCTCATCTTCGTGCTCAACCGGATTCAAGTGGTCAGAGCCCAGAACTCTTCTCAACCCGGAGCCTGCACTTCCTCCACACTTCACAGCGCCATTTGGATCGTGTACGGAGCCTTTGTTCAACAAGGTACTCATTTGGATAATTGCCCTCTTGCAGAAACCATCTCGATGATCGAATGTCTATGGAGATTCTCAATCATCCAGGTGATGGTTGACCCAAAGATGTTTTTTTTTTTCCCAAAAGGCAACTGAACTGAAGAAGGTTCTTGGATTTGAGAAGTGAAACGTTTTCTGTGATAAAACCAAGAAGTCCAGTTGCCTTTTGGAAAAAAAAGCACCATTGGGACACTTTGATGGTCATTCTCTACTTGACTTTTAGTTTGTGGAACAAATAAACCCCAACAAGCAAGTAGCTTGATGGAAAGGTTTGCGATTCCGGGGTGGGGAGGCAATCCGACTAGGCCTTTGAAGCTGATTTCAGAAGCACCTAAAACACACTTTATACTTCTGTATCTTGACATGCTTGTCAAATTATTTCATTCTTAGAGCGGTTGTTCCTATCACCTTGGATGTTTTTTTCTCTTTTGTTTTGAAGAAGCACACGCAGTAGTTCAGTGATTTTTCAAGTTTACCAGGAAAAAAAGGACTGGTAAAAATCCATACAAGATGGGGGATGCTCTCACAGAAAACAAAAAAAACCAATCCATTGTTATTTGTCTATACACTTGCATTTTTAATATGTTGTCTTTTGTGGTGATGGTTTTTGTTATTATTTTTTTGTTTTAAATGCTATTAAGTGCCCATGGATTTTTGCAGAATATGGTTGAGAAGCTTAAATGTATCTTGAATCAATTTAATGAATCAATTAGAATCAACTCTAGTTCCAGGTTAATGGGAATAGCCCTGTAAAATCCAACTGAATTTGTGATATAGGGTTTCCATATCTGAATTTAATCTAGTTGATCAGGAGAACCACCAGGTATAGGATCTATGCTGATTGTATCCTTTGAAGTTGTGGAAATCAGATGTTAATGCTGAGATCAACCCTGACTGCTCTTTAGAAGGCCAAATCCTGAAGTTGAAACTCAAGTACTTTGGCCACCTAATGAGAAGGAAGGACTCACTGGAGAAGAGCCTGATGCTGGGAAAGATTGAGGGCAATAGAAGAAGGGGACGACAGAGAATGAGGTGGCTGGATGGAGTCACTGAAGCAGTAGGCTTGAGATTAAATAGACTCCAGAAGATGGTAGAGGACAGGAAGGCCTGGAGGAACATTGTCCATGGGGTCGCGATGGGTCGGACACGACTTCGCAACTAACAACAACAACATAGTTTTTTGAGGGGAAAAAATCTAATTTGAGGGAGTGTGGCTTGAGAGTTGTTTCAGTATGAGATGGGGGGGGCAAATAAATTTAATAAATAAAATCCAGTTAAAACTGATCTTACTGCTGGTTCTGTATACAGAAGTGGTGGTGAGTAAAAAGCTAGAGGAAACTTACAGACAGTCCTCAGACTAACATTCAGCAATTGAAAGATGTTGCTTTGCGCAACATCTACATCCAAAATACTGTGTCCGCGTTATATTTGAAAAAAAGATGTAACAGAACTTGGAAAACTCTAGGACGAGGACCTAGCTAAAATAAAATTTGGAACAGACAAATACTGCGTGACTGTGCTGTGAAATCCACTGCCACAACCTGTGATAACGGGCACTACCTTGGATGGCTTTAAAAGAGGATGGGACCAATTCATGGAAGCCAGGTCTCTTAAGGGTAGTTGGTCTTCAAGATTCAGGCTCCAAATATCAGCTAACAAGGAACAATGGAAGGGGAATAACATCTCTCCATCTTTTGTGGTTTTTTGGGAAGCATCTGAATGGCCCCTGGGAGAAATAGACTGCTGGGTTGACAGTAGCATGACTAATTCTACGTTCTTAGGATGATCGTATGATGTTATCCATTGTAAGATCATCCTAACTTCTGTGGGTGATTTGCAATCTAAATATTATGCCTGCTTTCCCAGGAGGAAGGGCCATATCCAGTGGTGGGATTCAGCCAGTTCGCACCAGTTCGGCAGAACCAGTAGCTAATTTTTTGTTGCCCAGGCCCAGAATGGATTTCCGGAAGTGGCATCCACACAGAGAACTGGTTGTTTCATATATTTGAATCCCCACCACTGGCCATATCCCCCATTTGCTGTAAGAGGAAACATTTCATCATGCAAAGAAAGTTAAAAAAAGAAAGAAAGAAAGAAACTTCCTGAGAAGTGCATAATATTATTTTGTGGATCCAGCTAAATTTCATCCAGTCAGGCATTTCTTTTAGAAAAAAAAGCAGATATCTATACGGCTCTATAAGCTGAGAATCTGTTTTTCTTTTAGGCCTTATCATTCCTCAGCAAGCCGTTCTGATGCAATATATGTCACAGGGTTTATTGGACCTTATTTCCCTAACTCTTCATTTCTGTAAGACAACGAGAGTGATCCAGGGACAGTTAAGCACATTTCAATCCCCATATTTTCAGAGGGAGAGATAAAAGAAGCAGATATTAATTCTCTTCGCCCCTGATGTACAGCTGAAATTGGCTTTACTGGACCTTATTTATTGCTCTTCGTAGATGGTTAAAGAGTATATTCTGGAGGAGAGAAAAATAACAGCTACTTCCCCATCCCAATGCATGTTAGACTTTGCCAAAATAACCTCTAAGAAATAGGAGGTCATTTTGACTTGGTTTTCAGGCCGTTGGGCTTTTGTATTTATTCATAGGCAGAGACAGGCACCTACAACATTGATGCTTGACATAGCAGGGAGAAGAAGGGATTTTAATCCTATGGATCTAAATCTGGATATGTTGAAGAGACAGAGATCAAGGAGGAGTCAAGCGGAGAATTAGTCTGGGATCCTTACGTAGGCATAAGAGTCTGAACCTTTTCAATTAATGTTAGGCATGAAGACAAGGATAGAAAAAGCTCGAACAGCATTCTTCAAAATAAAAAAGGTCTTCTGAAGTCACGACATAAGCCTAAGACTGAAAATCAGGCTTGTCTGATGCTATGTTTTTTCTATCCTGCTCTATGGAGTAGAGAGTTGGTCTCTGACAGAAGGCCACCTGGAGAGACTAGAAGCATTTGAAATGTGGATTTACAAGCGGCTGTTACGTATAAGCTGGGTTGACAAGATCAGAAATGAGGAAGTGATAAACCGCCTGGGAAAGCCAAGGGAAATCATCAAAACAATTAAAAATTAGAATATTTCGGACACGTGATGCGACACCCAGAAAAATACGGCATACTCCATTTCATCCTCCAGGGAAAGATTGAAGGCAAACAAGGTCCAGGCAGAAGAAGAACAACATGGCTTCAAAATCTAAGGGACTGGTTTGGACAAAACTCAGCAGCACTTTTTCGTGCGGCTGCCGATAAAAACAGGATTGCCAACATGATCGCCAACGTCCGATAACGGATATGGCCCAAGAAGAAGAAGAAGATTGCTCATGTCTATTTCACAGGAATCTTTCCAGACTGGCAGTTTGCACCTGAGCCATATGGTTCACTGGTATTCAAGGCAGGTTGGACCTTTCCCTCTTGTGCCTACATAAGGATTCCATACTAATTCCCTGCTAGACTTTCCCCCCTGCTCAGCCAGTCTCTCTTCAACAGGATCCCTATCCGTACTACTATTTTATTTTGGAATAAACACCATCTTCCACCAGAGGTAAGATAATTGGCAGATATTTCTCACCTTCTGTGTGGGCATATCCACACTTCTTCTCACCTTACCTGAGATGCCTTCACCCTGTAGCATCAGACACATGATTCACTGACAATACATCATTGAAAAATGAAATAGAATAGCATTAGAACTTAGATGAAAAACTACTCAAGGATTCCCCCCCTTTTTTTAACCATTATTGTACTCTTTAGAATTTAATTTGCAAAGCTATTAAGTTTATTTGAGAAGCGGTGAAACGCCATGCTTTTAATGAGAAATATCACCTGTTACCCAACTGATATGGTCATCTTGTGCATTTCAGAAAAATAAAGCAGAATTTAATTTACTTTACACATCTGTTCGGTGGGGTAATCAAAATTCAGCTGGATAACAAATAGGCTTTTGGAGGACAAGCACAATCATTTAAGCACCATTTTCCCCCAAATAAGAATTCCTAGAATATTTTTTTTTTTTTTTTTTTAAAGGATTTTAAGATCAGCAGCAGATAAGGCCATCATTTGCAAGTCCATAGACCCTTTTTATGTCGTAATAAAAATAAATAATGTATCTGAACACAATTTGCCCTATTATTCTCACTATGGGAGTTAGCTACTTTTGTCTGTTACATTTCTCTCTCTGACTTGCTGCCTACCACGCAGCATGACCGTTTAGCCTCGCTAAGTGAGAATTTTTATGCAGCAGGGAAAGATCTGTTCAGCAACACATTTTTTCTTTGTGATCAGTCTGATAAAACTGCCAGCCTGAGAGCCTGAAATGAATTTGTAGACCTCTTTTGTAGGATAAGATAGTTAAAAATGTGATGGGAAATCAAGCAACTTTCAGGGGAAAAAAAAAGCGGTATCAAGTTTTCAGTGAAGTTTATATCAACTTCTCTTGCTATAAATTGCGATGAAACTTAAAGCAGGTTTAGCCAATTTAACAAATAAATAATAAACAAACAAACAAACAAATGCAGAATCATAAAGCTATTGTGTGCAGGTCAGATTTGCTCAAGATGCTAAATTAGTTTGTGGCAATGTGTCATAGGAGCACAGCATAGCAAATGGCAGCTTGCTTTTAAAGGACAAAACCAAAGACGCAAATAGATCAGAGAGAGTAATTAAGAGGTGGTATAAAGGAGCCTGAACCATTTTTTTTTTAAAAAAACAACAACAACAATTCTTTAGATATGGGCTTCCAAAGATTCTTTTCTTTCTTTTTTTTCCTTTGCTTAGGTGGTGAGTCTGCAGTCAATTCCATGGCGATGCGGATTGTAATGGGGAGCTGGTGGCTCTTCACTCTTATTGTATGTTCATCTTATACAGCAAACCTAGCGGCATTTCTTACTGTCAATAGGATGGACAATCCAATTCGGTAAGAGTCTTTTCCCATTCTGTTATCCAAAAATCTTCATTTTTAAAGAAAAGAGCACCCAACAGAAGGCAATACGCTTAACAAGCTTTTGGGATAGCATATTGGAGTCACAGAGAGGGATTACCAAAGATCCTTCCTATGCAGTCAAGAAGCCCTGCCCATTCTCCATTCTGTAATCTAGAGCCAGAGTTGGTTTCTAACATTATTTTAAATAGAATATAGCTGGAAGGGACCTTGGAGGTCTTCTAGTCCAGCCCCCTGCTCAAGCAGGAGAACCTATACCATCTCAGACAAGTGACTGTCCAGTCTCTTCTTAAAAACCTCCAGTGATGGAACGCCCACGATTTCTGGAGGCAAGCTGTTCCACTGGTTAACTGTCCTCACTGTTAGGAACTTTCTCCTTAATTCCAGGTTGCTTCTCTCTTTGATCAGTTTCCAACCATTGTTTCTCATCCTGCCCTCTGGTGCTTTGGAGAATAATGTGACCCCCTCATCTTCTTTGTGGCAGCCCCTCAAATACTGGAATACTGCTATCACGTCACTAAAAGGAGAGAGAGGAGCGATGGTTGCTGTGGTAGGCTAGACAAATGATGTTTTCCACAGAGATGTTCTCTTGGGCTGAAGCCAGTGGTGGGATTCAGCCAGTTCGACCCAGTTCAGCAGAACCGCTAGCTAATTTTTTGTTGCCCAGGCCCAGAATGGACTTCCCGAAGCAGCATCCACACAGAGAACCGGTTGTTCACCGATTTGAATCCCACCACTGGATGAAACATTTACAAATTCTACCGGCAGGCAGTTTTTGTGCTCTAAAACCCTTTTAGCTAACACTGATACATCTACATAGGCAAAAGCCAGCTCATCATTCAGAAGGGGCAAATAATACTTTTCTACTCTTATTAATGTTATTTATTTATTTATCAGACTTCTACCCCAACACAACCCAGTGACTCTCAATGACTTATAAAGAATGAAGAAAAGTTAAACCTTCTAACTGAAACCAGTTCTATTGACAATTGCAGCTCAAAGCATAAGCTCTGGAGAAGGACCATTAAAGTAACACAAACACATAAGA
>NW_015387828.1:26914-33232 GCF_001527695.2 Protobothrops mucrosquamatus | reverse complement strand
CAAATAATACTTTTCTACTCTTATTAATGTTATTTATTTATTTATCAGACTTCTACCCCAACACAACCCAGTGACTCTCAATGACTTATAAAGAATGAAGAAAAGTTAAACCTTCTAACTGAAACCAGTTCTATTGACAATTGCAGCTCAAAGCATAAGCTCTGGAGAAGGACCATTAAAGTAACACAAACACATAAGACTATAATAATAATGTTTAAAAAAGAAAGTAGATACTTAAGATATATATATACTTAAGAACATGTTGTTGTTGTTAATTGTGAAGTCGTGTCCGACCCATTGCGACCCCATGGACAACATTCCTCCAGGTCTTCCTGTCCTCTACCATCTTCTGGAGTCCCTTTAAGCTCATGCCTCCTGCTTCAGTGACTCCATCCAGCCCCCTCATTCTCTGTCGTCCCCTTCTTCTCTTGCCCTCCATCTTTCCCAGCATTAGGCTCTTCTCCAGTGAGTCCTTCCTTCTCATTAGGTGGCCAAAGTACTTGAGTTTCAACTTCAGGATCTGGCCTTCTAAAGAGCAGTCAGGGTTGATCTCCTCCAGAACTGACTGGTTTGATCGCCTTGCGGTCCAGGGGAATCGCAGGAGTCTTCTCCAGCACCATAGTTCAAAGGCCTCAATTCTTTTGTGCTCAGCTCCTTCATGTAGCTGATGATAAATATCAGGCAATTTTCCTGGCCCGTGCTGGGAAAAGGAGAGAGGACTATAAGATAGCCTCACTTTGATATTATCAGATTGCAGAATTTTGGACAGGCTCTTCATGAAGGTATCTAATAGCTTTGGAGGACTTCCAGACACCAGTTTTAATGGAAATTGCTTTGTAGAACGACTCAAATTGGTCAGTAAATTAATTGAATCAGCCAGCTTGGGGATCAGTCATACTTTCAATCTTGGTAATCTTCTTCTGTTTGATTAGTCTTCACAGTGGTTAATGGTTTCTTATTTATGGCTACCTTATTTGTCTTTTACTTTGTGCATAATATCAGGCTGATGAGGACTCTTAACAAGTTTTCCAGAGAAATGCTGTGTTTCTCAGCAGATTTGTAGAGCATCACACCACATTATGCATACATACACACACACACACACACACACAGAGAGAGAGAGAGAGAGAGAGAGAGAGAGAGAGAGAGAGAGAGAGAGAGAGAGAGAGAGAGAGAGAGAGAGAGAGAGAGAGCATACATAGTGTAATATCCCTATTTCTGTTCTACAGAAACTGCAGGATTACTCTTGTTCCTAAAATTGGAGTGATGATTGTTTGACTCCGATTCCTACAGAGCACAGCAAATTGTCTTGATTGGTCATCTTCTCTGTTACATATTCTACATAAAATTTACGATAATGGTTATAACAGTCAAATAATATGGGACAGATCAAATAGATTACAGGAACTAACCAACAATGGACAAAAATTGACCCAGCTTTTAAAAACTAGAGTACTGCACACATCTTTGCCCATCCAGTTAGGTACTGAATATAAATCAATTGCATTAGCTTTCCTTTTTTTTTCAATAAAAAAGCCTCTGTTATTAATGTTTTAAATAAATGAGTTTCTGAAGCTGAGTGATTGAAGATATGAGAATAAAGTAGGCAGAAGACAAATCTGCATACATAATCAAAGTAATTTTTTGTTTTTATTTTAAATAAGAATATGTGTCAGTTGTTCGATGTTTCTGATTTGGTCAAAATAGCTTTCATGCTAACTTTGGAATATATTTAATTTACATAAAGTAACTGAAAACTACTTCTGGGACTGAATTTTATTTGAAATCTGGATACAGTTTTTTTTCTTTAATTGCATTGCAAGAATTAAATATTTTGCTTTAATGAGCATGTTTTTTTGTTCAAGTAAAGGCATAACTAGATAATTGGGCAGAGCAATTTCATGGATGAGGGAGAATGAAAAGTCAAGGCAGAAGAGCTATTTCTTTTCCTGGGCCCAGCCAAAATTCAATTGTTACTTTTCTGACATTTTAGGTCATTCTCCATTTTTGTTTTCCACTAAGGGAAACAAAACATTGCCAGATCTAAGGGTAACAAAACTTTCTCTCCATTCTGTAGTCGAGTTTAAATTAAATTTCAAAAAACATCTTTGAAATAATCAGAAATGGCTCAGAAATTTCACCTTTCCCCGTTATTATGACATTATATCATTGTCTATCTTGTATCCTATTCCCCTGTGCTATCAAAAATAATCATCAGCTTGTCCAAGTTTCTCTGTGTTCCATCTTATCCTAAACAATATCATTATTTTGAATGTCTTTTCTTCTCTTTCTTAGGACTGGATAATCTTTCTTTAAGGCCTCCTTTAATGGCTCTCTCATTCATGCCCTGTGTCCAAGGTCAATTCTTTTCTGAACAAGCATACACCAAATTAATTAATTCTGAATCCCTTTTTCCCTAACTAGAAAAGTTTGTGCTTTGATTGCACATATAGACTATTTCTCTGGTCATCAATCAAAGCTCAGGTCAAAGTTGCAAATGCATTTTTTTTTGCAATTTATTTCCTGTTGGTTGAGTTTTTATTCCTTTAGTTTTATTTCTTGGCATTATTGTGCACATGTATTAGAAGGGTGAAGAAATAGCATCCTCATCTTTATTTTGTTCAGTTCTTTCTTGAGATGCTGAGTTGCACGAAATGGTTTAACTTCAATAGAGCTCATCCTATGGGCTGCTTTCAAGAATATTGAAAGCTGAATTTCAAAGTATTTACCCTAGGGTTTACATAAATAAATATAAAAGTCAGTAGTTTCAAATCTCAGTCCACATGAGTGGTATATTCTTAAGTTTCACATGCAACACAATTTTTTTTTTGCATTAAATCGGTGCTTTTTAAACCAAATGTTAAGTGTTCTGTATACAGTATATCTGTGCCAGTTCAAGTGTTTAGGGATATCAAAGTACACTTACTTAGTTCCTGCCCATTCTTGTTTATTATAGATAGAAATTTACTATTGATAATACTTATAATAAATACTAGCAGGAAACATTTAAAAGGTACTCCTGTTTTATGACTTGAATGGAAGGAAGGAAGGAAGGAAGGAAGGAAGGGAGGGAGGGAGGGAGGGAGGGAGGAAGGAAGGAAGGATGGGAGGAAGGAAGGAAGGGAGGGAGGAAGGAAGGAAGGACGGGAGGAAGGAAGGAAGGAGGGAGGGAGGGAGGGAAGGGAGGGAGGGAGGGAGGAAGGGAGGANCAAATAATACTTTTCTACTCTTATTAATGTTATTTATTTATTTATCAGACTTCTACCCCAACACAACCCAGTGACTCTCAATGACTTATAAAGAATGAAGAAAAGTTAAACCTTCTAACTGAAACCAGTTCTATTGACAATTGCAGCTCAAAGCATAAGCTCTGGAGAAGGACCATTAAAGTAACACAAACACATAAGAATATAATAATAATGTTTAAAAAAGAAAGTAGATACTTAAGATATATATATACTTAAGAACATGTTGTTGTTGTTAATTGCGAAGTCGTGTCCCACCCATCGCGTCCCCATGGACAATATTCATCCAGGCCTTCCTGTCCTCTACCATCTTCTGGAGTCCATTTAAGCTCACGCCTACTGCTTCAGTGACTCCATCCAGCCCCCTCATTCTCTGTCGTCCCCTTCTTCTCTTGCCCTCAATCTTTCCCAGCATTAGGCTCTTCTCCAGTGAGTCCTTCCTTCTCATTAGGTGGCCAAAGTACTTGAGTTTCAACTTCAGGATCTGGCCTTCTAAAGAGCAGTCAGGGTTGATCTCCTCTAGGACTGACCGGTTTGATCGCCTTGCAGTCCAGGGGACTCTTAGGAGTCTTCTCCAGCACCATAGTTCAAAGGCCTCCATTCTTTTGTACTCAGCTCCTTCATGTAGCTGATGATAAATATCAGGCAATTTTCCTGGCCTGTGCTGGGAAAAGGAGAGAGGACTATAAGATAGCCTCACTTTGATATTATCAGATTGCAGAATTTTGGACAGGCTCTTCTAATAGCTTTGGAGGACTTCCAGACACCAGTTTTAATGGAAATTGCTTTGTAGAACGACTCAAATTGGTCAGTAAATTAATTGAATCAGCCAGCTTGGGGATCAGTCATACTTTCAATCTTGGTAATCTTCTTCTGTTTGATTAGTCTTCACAGTGGTTAATGGTTTCTTATTTATGGCTACCTTATTTGTCTTTTACTTTGTGCATAATATCAGGCTGATGAGGACTCTTAACAAGTTTTCCAGAGAAATGCTGTGTTTCTCAGCAGATTTGTAGAGCATCACACCACATTATGCATACATACACACACACACACACACAGAGAGAGAGAGAGAGAGAGAGGGAGAGAGAGAGAGAGCATACATAGTGTAATATCCCTATTTCTGTTCTACAGAAACTGCAGGATTACTCTTGTTCCTAAAATTGGAGTGATGATTGTTTGACTCCGATTCCTACAGAGCACAGCAAATTGTCTTGATTGGTCATCTTCTCTGTTACATATTCTACATAAAATTTACGATAATGGTTATAACAGTCAAATAATATGGGACAGATCAAATAGATTACAGGAACTAACCAACAATGGACAAAAATTGACCCAGCTTTTAAAAACTAGAGTACTGCACACATCTTTGCCCATCCAGTTAGGTACTGAATATAAATCAATTGCATTAGCTTTCCTTTTTTTTCAATAAAAAAGCCTCTGTTATTAATGTTTTAAATAAATGAGTTTCTGAAGCTGAGTGATTGAAGATATGAGAATAAAGTAGGCAGAAGACAAATCTGCATACATAATCAAAGTAATTTTTTGTTTTTATTTTAAATAAGAATATGTGTCAGTTGTTCGATGTTTCTGATTTGGTCAAAATAGCTTTCATGCTAACTTTGGAATATATTTAATTTACATAAAGTAACTGAAAACTACTTCTGGGACTGAATTTTATTTGAAATCTGGATACAGTTTTTTTTCTTTAATTGCATTGCAAGAATTAAATATTTTGCTTTAATGAGCATGTTTTTTTGTTCAAGTAAAGGCATAACTAGATAATTGGGCAGAGCAATTTCATGGATGAAGGAGAATGAAAAGTCAAGGCAGAAGAGCTATTTCTTTTTCTGGGCCCAGCCAAAATTCAATTGTTACTTTTCTGACATTTTAGGTCATTGTCCATTTTTGTTTTCCACTAAGGGAAACAAAACGTTGCCAGATCTAAGGGTAACAAAACTTTCTCTCCATTCTGTAGTCGAGTTTAAATTAAATTTCAAAAAAACATCTTTGAAATAAACAGAAATGGCTCAGAAATTTCACCTTTTCCCCTTATTATGACATTATATCGTTGTCTATCTTGTATCCTATTCCCCTGGGCCATCAAAAATAATCATCGGCTTGTCCAAGTTTCTCTGTGTTCCATCTTATCCTAAACATATCATTATTCTGAGTGTCTTTTCTTCTCTTTCTTAGGACTGGATAATCTTTCTTTAAGGCCTCCTTTAATGGCTCTCTCATTCATGCCCTGTGTCCAAGGTCAATTCTTTTCTGAACAAGCATACACTAAATTAATTAATTCTGAATCCCATGAAGAAATGGCTCCTTTTTTTCCTAACTAGAAAAGTTTGTGCTTTGATTGCACATATAGACTATTTCTCTGGTCATCAATCAAAGCTCAGGTCAAGGTTGCAAATCCATTTTTTTTTTTGCAATTTATTTCCTGTTGGTTGAGTTTTTATTCCTTTAGTTTTATTTCTTGGCATTATTGTGCACATGTATTAGAACGGTGAAGAAATAGCATCCTCATCTTTATTTTGTTCAGTTCTTACTTGAGATGCTAACTTGCACGAAGTGGTTTAACTTCAATAGAGCTCATCCTATGGGCTGCTTTCAAGAATATCGAAAGCTGTATTTCAAAGTATTTACCCTAGGGTTTACATAAATAAATATAAAAGTCA
This sequence comes from Protobothrops mucrosquamatus, assembly GCF_001527695.2. Lineage (NCBI taxonomy): Eukaryota > Metazoa > Chordata > Lepidosauria > Squamata > Viperidae > Protobothrops > Protobothrops mucrosquamatus. The sequence continues at coordinate 27,303 of NW_015387828.1, read as the reverse complement.
GTAGTTTCAAATCTCAGTCCACATGAGTGGTATATTCTTAAGTTTCACATGCAACACAATTTTTTTTTTTTGCATTAAATCGGTGCTTTTTAAACCAAATGTTAAGTGTTCTGTATACAGTATATCTGTGCCAGTTCAAGTGTTTAGGGATATCAAAGTACACTTACTTAGTTCCTGCCCATTCTTGTTTATTGTAGATAGAAATTTACTATTGATAATACTTATAATAAATACTAGCAGGAAACATTTAAAAGGTACTCCTGTTTTATGACTTGAATGGAAGAAAGGGAGAGGAAGGAAGGAAGGAAGGAAGGAAGGAAGGAAGGGAAAGGAGGGAGGGAGGAAGGAAGGAAGGAAGGAAGGAAGGAAGGAAGGAAGGAGGGAGGGAG
>NW_015387828.1:3052-25615 GCF_001527695.2 Protobothrops mucrosquamatus | reverse complement strand
AGCATTCACAACTTCTGGAGGCAAGTCGTTCCACTGGTTAATTGTTCTCACTATCAGAAAATTTATCCTTAGTTCTAGGTTGCTTCTCTCCTTGATTAGTTTCCATCCGTTGCTTCTTGTCCTGCCTTCAGGCGCTTTGGAGAATAGCTTGACTTCCCCTTCTTTGGGGCAGCCCCTGAGATTTTGGAACAGTGCTAGCATTGGTATTGCTTATGACTATGGCTTTGTTTTAATCTCTGTATTAGAATTTTTTGGCCTGGTTTTTGAAAATGACAAAGAACTGGCATATGGCTTGCACTGTAAAAGGTGAGCTGCCGTGCTATGTTCATAGCTCTTTTAGAGAAGATTCTTCTTCATATGCTGCTAAGGTAGGCTTCAGCAACAGTTCTTCTATGGAAGGAGAGCTTATAAAGTTTGAATAAATGGTGCTTCATCTACTGCGGCAACATCATCTTGCAAATATTGTGGATGTTCAGCCTGATCTTCTCCACCTTCTTTCTGCTTATCTTACTTTTCTGTTATCGAGACGATGGGACCCAGGACTCAGAATCCAGCACAGTAAGAAAATGATGTAAGGCAGAAGAATGAACACTACTTAAAAGAGTAAAACTAGCTTAAAATATGCCAAGAAACTTGAATTTGATTAGAACCAGGACAAATAAATGATATCTTGCTTAATGGGAGTATATTGGTTAGTGCGTGAGCCAGAAGGATGAAATCTCCAGTGACAAAATGGGTGGATATGAAAATGTTACTCTGCATACCTCTTAATTCATCACCTCTTAATTCATCACCTGCAGTTTATATTATGTCAGGCTCACTGAAATGACTTATTTCAGTAAAATGTAGTGTGCCTCTTGTTTGTGGAAGTAGAAAATTTAATTGTGCCTTTGTGTAACAAAAGAAATTTGGTTGATTTGAAGCAGCCATAATTCAGGATCCGCATTCCAGTCCTAATCCTGATGGCACTTAAAGGCTGGAAGAGTTTTTGCAGTAATTATAGTTGATAGATTTCCAGGAAACCTGTGTTTGGACAGGTGAGAAGGGATTAATTACTGTGAAGTTTTTCGATATTGTTATGTCACGAGAAAGATGAATGAGTGGCAAAGATGAACAGAAAGGAAAGCTATTTGTGGTGTTTCTGATCCCATCCATCTACTCCACCTGATTCTCAGGTTGGCTTATAATACAGAAAAAAGAAACACAATTAGGAAGTAGTAAAGGAGGGGAAAAAAACACACATATGTAGTGTTTATGTAGCGGAGTTGGGGTGAGAATGGGGCCAGCTGAGAGGTTTTGCAGGAGCCCTGCCGATTTGGCAGGAAGATGAGGAGCTCTGGCAGCTGCCATGGGTCTGGTGGTGGAACGTGGCTTGGAGGAGGGAAGAAAAAGGAGGAGGAAGCTGATATAAGGGAGAAAGAGAGAAGGCTTGGTGGAGGTTGCTGATTGAAGAGACAGTAAGAAGTTAGGGTTTTCATGTTTGCTTTTTTTTTTTGCTTCGTTACAAGCAAGCCGGATGAAAGAGGGAGGGATAGAGAGTGAGAGTAGTTTCTGGAGCTGTTTATTTGAAGCAGGCCAGGCAGAGAGGGATAGAGAGTGAGAGTAGTTTCTGGGGCTGTTTGCTTGAAGCAGGAGAGAGAGAGAGAGAGAGAGAGAGAGAGAGAGAGAGAGAGAGAGAGAGAGAGAGTAGCTTGCCAGAGCTGTTTGCTTGAAGCAGTTTAGGTAGAGAGAGATAGAGGGTGAGAGTAGCTTGTTGGAGCTGTTTGCTTGAAGCAGGCCAGGCAGAGAGAGCGAGAGAGAATGAGGGGCGGGGAAAGGTGAAGTTTTATTGTTTCTTTCTCTTTCGTTGCAGGCAGTCCAGACGAAGAGAGGGAGAGAGGGTAGTTTGTGGAGTTTTAATTACTTTCCTTCATTGGAGTAAGCTAGGCAGAGGGAGAGTTGGGAAAGAGTTTGACATACGTCTTTTAGTGGGAGGTAAGGTTTTTTTTTATAGGATCAGTGGGGGAGATAAAAGGGGATTACATGGAATGAGGTTAGAGAGGGACAAGGAGAGTGGACAAGGGAGGCCTCTGCCAGTGCCAGAGATTGGCTGCCATCGTTCTAGGCAAGTTGTTGTCATCAAAGACTGATTAACATCATCCTGGGCAAGTTGTTGCCACCAGAGACTGACTGCCATCGTTCTAGGCAAGTTGCTGTCACCAGAGGCTGATTAACATCGTTCTGGGCAAGTTGTTGTCATTAGAGACTGACTACCATTATCTTAGGCAAAGTTGTTGTCACCAGAGGCTGACTGCCATCGTTCTGAGCAGGTTGCTGCTACTAGAGACGGACTACCATTGCCTTATGCCAGCTGCTGTTATCAGGAATTGACTATCATCTTTCCCTGTAAGTTCTTATTGCCTGAGATCAACCACCATCATCCCACGTGAATCACTGTTGCGAGAGAGAGCGACCATCACCGCCCTATGTGCGTGGCTGCCGATTGTGACTGAATACCAGCGTGTTACGTGCCCTGTTAGGCAGAGGCGCCAATGTGAGAGACCTCCTTTGGCTGGTGGCTACTTTTTCAAACGCCATTTTTTTTCCTTTTTTCTATTTTTCAAAGAAACAATGGAAAAAGAAATACTCTACCAATATAATACCGGTCCCAAAAAAACAAAAACATTTTTTTCTGTACCTCAACGTGAATAGAGATAAAATATAGTCTTTAAAAAGGTTTTAATCTGTCCTTTTGTAAAATGCCTTTGTTCCCACACATACAAACGCCGCTTTTTACAGATGGGGAAATAATTCCAACGAAGCTTTTGCAGGCAAAAAAAAACATAGGGTGAAGAGAGGAACAAAAAGGGTCTCACCCGGATCATCCGCGGTGGGTCTATTGCGCTTAGGTGTCAGTGTGACTTTCGGCTGGTGCAGCAGGGTGATCTGCCATCTTGCAGGCCGATCTTTGCTCCGTCGGCCCTAAGGAGATAGCTGGAGACACGGGGGAAGCTGCTGCCCTCCCCTATCTACCAGCAAACCTCCTCCTCGGTGGTCACCCCTCCAGGGCGACTTTCGACCCCCTAGGGGGTCTACCGGCGAAGGAAACTCCAGACGGTGCGGAGACAAGTCTCGAAGCACATCTGGCATCGCCGCGTACCGGAACCGGAAGTTGGGAGAGCCCGGACTTAAGCGGTCCCTACGGGGGTGGTGCTACATTTATTTAATGAATGTACTTATTTACTTATTTATCTAAAGAGTTAACGAGATGAATGCAGCTTTAGTAGCCACCAAAGAAGAAGGAATAAATATCAACATAAGGGAAGAAAATTAACATTTCAAAGGTGCAGGATGAAGGTGAACTCGTACTGGAGTTTCATGACAATTATGTATTTCGTTGAGCAGAGGCTGGCATGGCAAGAATGCACAACAATTTCCCATCTAAGTTCAGCTGTTTAATTCATGTTGATCTTTCACATTCATCAGAGCTTTGCCTCTTTGCTCATGTTGCAGACACGAGGTAGGAGATAATAGAAGGGGGTGAGATGGTTGGGTCTCCCATTCTGACAGCTTTCCTGCCCATCTGTGTATTATCCCAAGATGTTGTTTTGCTCTAATTGTATGTAATTAGTGAACAATAATTACAAAGATGCCTTGGTGATGAAAACACTGTCTAGCATCTTGCAAAAAATATATATACAGATATCGGTATGCATTTCACATTGGTGTTAATAGAGACAAGAAGAGAGAACGTATTTTTGTAAATGCTGCTTTGAAAGGCCTGGAGGAATGTTGTCCATGGGGTTGCGATGGGTCAGATATGACTTTGCAACTAACAACAACAACAACAATCTTTTTTTTATTTCGCTGAGGCATTTTCCAAGTATTCCTCCCTTATTCTGTATTAAACGTGGCTGTAAATCAGGGGTGTCAAACTCAATTTCATTGAGGGCCGCATCAGCATTGCAGTTGCCCGTGGGGGACCGGGTGGGTGTGGCCAGGGTGGGTGTGGCCTACTGGGTGGACGTGGAGGGAGTGGGTGTGGCCTATTGGGTGGGCATGACTAGCTCTACATTGTTCACATCAATGGTGCCTGTGGGGGCCTGGGCAGGAATGGGACAGATCTGAAGGTCTCTGGCAGAAGGGGATGGACCAGGGCAAGTGCCAAGGCATGGTCCACTGGAGGAGCCTCACTGTTCCTCTCAGGCCATGTGGAGTGGGCTGAATGGTGGTGCGGGCTGCCCGGAGCCCTGGGCAGCAGAGGTCAAACGCCCAGCCTGGCCCTCGAGCACCCGTGGCACCAAGCCCAGCCCCACTTCCACAAGGGGGCACCTAGCTGCACTTACCTCCTTCTCAAGGCTGCTGCTGCTCTGCTTGCTCTCCTAAGCCAGGTTGTTCATGATGGGTACCAGGGCAAAGTCAGAGGGAGACTGAATGCGTTTCAGCATAGATGGCCACCACAAAATTGTACATTGGCTCCCGGCCGGCCGGCCTGGGCCAGGGCCAAGGCAGTGGGGGCCGTTCCCTCACTGTTTCCAGGATGGCTTCGCAGGCCACATGAAACCACATCGCGGGCCGCATCTGGCCCCCGGGCCTTGTGTTTGACATGTCTGCTGTAAATGGAAGCAGGACTCTACCAAAGGTGCCAGTTGGTGGCTTTTGTGCCAGAGGAGGGGAGGGAGGAGAAGAGGAAGAACAGAAGAAAGAGAAGGAGGAGGAAGAAGAGGAGGGGGCAGGGAAAAGAGGAGGAAGACATGGAAGAGGGAGGGGAAGGAAGAGAAGGAAGAGAAAAAAAGAGAAGGAGGAGAAAGAAGAAAGAGGAGGATACAACTGGTTATGAAGGATGGGAAAATAGGTTTAGTGACAAAATCACGCACCTGAATTTGTGATGTCATAAGGCTGACAGTCTTTGATCAACTTCTAAGACTCTGGATATACAAGTGACATTACTGATTCATTATAAATCAAAAGAGAAACCACACGTAACCCAACGGTGGCTTCATTAGTGTGAAAATAGTAAACAGAATAATATTAAAAGAACTGCGGAAACAAGAGGGAGTGCTTAGAGACTCGAGTGAATTTGCAAACTTATATAAAACACGAGGACCAAAATATCGACCGGGCCTTATTAACTGCTGGGAAAAGACCATTAAAAAAAATGAATAAGTCAAATGGATGCAAAATCCGAATGCAGTAATAGCTACGCACATGTGGGAATTTCAATGAAACAACATTCAATGTACTCCAAAGGTTATACTTAGTATAAAATGTTTTAATGTTTTAATCATTAATATATTGCTAAAATGGACAGTTCATTCTCTAAAATTTGCTGGAAGTAGAATGAACAAGCTGGGTCATTCTTTCATACTGAATTCCAATAATAATAATAATAATAATAATAATAATAATAATAATAATAATAATAATAATAATAATAATAATAATAATAATAATAATAATAATAATAATAATAAAAGTTGGAAGGGACCTTGAAGGTCATCTAGTCCAACCCCCTGCTCAGGCAGGAAACCCTACACCATTTCGGACAAATGGCTGTCCAGTCTCTTCTTAAAAACTTCCACTGTTGGAGCATTCACAGCTTCTGGAGGCAGGTTGTTCCACTGGTTAATTGTTCTCACTGTCAGGAAGTTTCTCCTCAGTTCTAGGTTGCTTCTCTCCTTCATTAGTTTCCATCCGTTGCTTCTCGTCCTGCCTTCAGGCGCCTTGGAGAATAGCTTGACTCCCTCTTCTTTGGGGCAGCCCCTGAGATACTGGAACACTGCTATCATGTCCCCCCTCGCCCTTCTCTTCATTAAACTAGACATACCCAATTCCAGCAACCGTTCCTTATATGTTTTAGCCTCCAGTCCCCTGATCATCTTTATTGCTCTTCTTGTCTTGCCTTCAGGTAGTCTTTAATATTTTTATTAAACTTTATTAAACCATCTAACTGTTCAAGGTACATTGAATTTGCTTCGAGTAGGTTAACTAATGCAAGAATATTGTATGCTTTTTGCTGGAAAGACTGTTTGACCCCTGCTAAACTAAGTTGTAGGAATATAATTCTATGTCTAAAATAATTTCCTATCTTAAAAGTAAATACGACAGAGAATTCAACTTACAGATTTGATTCTTACCTTTGGAAAGCATCTGATGTTCAATTGTGTATGTAAACATGGTGTAGCTTTTTAACCCAAAGAGGTACGCGTCTCATGTATAAAGTTAAAATACCCTACAGATTTAGAGTTCTTATATCCAACTTAAATGACAAGAATAGTGTGGTACGTCAATCAATATCACACGACTGATGTTCACACCTATATCATGCTTATCTTAGAGCTTAATAGCAATGTTCAGTCTCTACAATGATAAAATACCTTCAGTGATTCATCCTTAACGAACGATATGCTGGAAAATTATAATTTCCATCACATTTGAAATCCTTTGCTGTGCTGTACTTTTTTTTTATTCTCGCTTCCTTTTTGATGTTTATATATCCTCTTTAAATTGTCTAATAATAAAGTACAAAAAGAAAATCTAAGCCACTCACCTGCAGAGATTAAATCTACAAAGCGCTGAGTTACACAACAGGAGAGCCTACCTCAGGGGTAGGAAACCTGTGGATATCTTTTCAACAGCTAACCCTGACCCTTTTTTTCTCTTTCCAGTCTGATCTTTTTGACCACGACTACTTAAAAGTGTTGGTACACTTGCCAACTTCTTCGGTCCAGGAAATCTAGCAAAACTACAGCGAGTTTGGTTCTAGCGGTGAAGGTCCCAGCCTAGAAAGTGAGGGATCACGCGTTCTAGTCCCACCTTATGTGTGAAAGCCATTTGGGTGACTTTAAGCCAGTCCCTCTCTCTCTCGGTCAAATTCACTTCACAGGGCTTTTGTTGTGGAGCAAATAGGAGGAGGAAAGGGTTTGGGACATGTCCATCGGTTTGAGTTGTTTGTAAAAATAATAAAGGCAGGATACAAATAAATAAATATAAAGAGCGCAATGCACAGTTTTGTTGCTGTAGGGAAAATAGGATGAGGAAGATGTGTCAGATATGTTCACTGCTTTGAATTATTTGTAAAAAATAATAAAATTGGGATACAAATAAAAATAAACAAGTAATACAAACAAAGCTATATTCTGCAGCAGGCTTATCACATTAAATCAACACATACAAGAAGATCTATACACAAAATCTGCCAAATAGAAGAACTTGAAAAATTATCTTCATTGAGGTAGACCAGGGGTAGGCAACCTTGGCTCAGAGGCTGCACTCAACCATCTGGAAAGGGAAGATGTCAAGGGTCTACCTCAGGGGTAGGCAACCTTGGCTCTTTGATGACTCGTGGACTTCAACTCCCAGAATTCCTGAGCCAGCCATGGCTCAGCATGGAAACCTCTCTCTTTCCCCTCAGCATGGCTGGCTCAGGAATTCTGAGAGTTGAAGTCCACGAGTCATCAAAGAGCCAAGGTTGCCTACCCCTGAGGCATCTTGCCATCTTCCCTTCCCAGATGGTTGAGTGCAGCCTCTGATCACTAGAATTTTCTCATGGTTGCCCTGTCTTCTTGCCCAACAAAAAGACAGGACGACACTTCTTTTAATTAGAAAAAAAGGGAGGGGGAATCAAATGAAAACAAGTGGTATTATTGATTACGGGAGTTGTGATATTTTCTTCCTGCGGAAAACCAGAACCTTTTTTTTTTCAGCCCATAAAGCCAACGTCTTTTCCCTCCTTCCAATAATCCTTCGATTCCTCTTGCATTTCAGAACGTTTCAGGACCTTTCCAAGCAAATGGACATCTCTTATGGCACAGTCAGAGATTCAGCCGTTTACGAGTACTTCAGAGCGAAAGGCACCAACCCTTTAGAGCAAGACAGCACTTTTGCTGAGATGTGGAAGACCATCAGTAAGAACAACGGAGCCGATAACTGCGTAGCAAACCCTTCGGAAGGTATCAGGAAGGTAAGACGCATGCAGGATTTAGGTCTTCGATATTTTCATCCAAAATAATACAAATCCCTTTGATGCTGTGCAAAAAAAAATAGTCAGAGATTAATTCTTGGGAGTAGAGATTGATCTTAATAATTAGGATTATTATTAAATATATTTGCCACCTGTCTCGCCATGGGGTTACTCTAGATCAGTGGTTCCCAATCTTTTCTATACCCCGTACCCCCTAGAACGCTTCGGATATATTCTTGCACCCCTTACAAAAGTTCAAAATGAATTATGCATCTACACTATAATAGAAGAGGGATTCTAACAGAAGAGCAACAAAGATGATCAGGGGACTGGGGGCTAAAACATATAAGGAACGGCTGCTGGAATTGGGTATGTCTAGTTTAATGAAGAGAAGGACGAGGGGGGACATGATAGCAGTCTTCCAATCTCTCAAGGGCTGCCCCAAAGAAGAGGGAGTCAAGCTATTCTCCAAGGCACCTGAAGGCAGGACAAGAAGCCACGGATGGAAACTAACCAAGGAGAGAAGCAACCTAGAACTAAGGAGAAACTTCCTGACAGTGAGAACAATTAACCAGTGGAACAACCTGCCTCCAGAAGCGGTGAATGCTCCAACACTGGAAGTTTTTAAGAAGAGACTGGACAGCCATTTGTCCGAAATGGTATAGGGTTTCCTGCCTGAGTAGGGGGTTGGACTCGATGACCTCCAAGGTCCCTTCCAACTTTATTATTATTATTATTAATTATTATTATAATAATAATAATAATAATAATAATAATAATAATAATAATAATAATAATAATAATAATAATAATAATAATAATAATAATAATAATAATAATAATAATTGGGTTCAACAACGTGAGGGACCTTATAACAGAACGTGGGGACCAACCCTTTGGGAACTCTAGATGGCTCACAACAATGAAAAAAATAAAGAAAAAGGAAGTTTAAACAAAGCGAAAGTAAAATAATAGAACAATAAAACAAAGTAAAAAAACCCAAAGAAAATACATCAATATGACTAGTAAAAAAATGGGGGGGTGGAGTCTGCTGTCAATCTAGCAGCCATAATAATAATAATAATTGCAGTACTCTAAATCATTGCAACAATTGTTTTCTCAAGCCATGGACCATTTATTACAAATTATTTGTAACCATTTGTTTACTCAAAATCACCTTATGGTTGGCAGCATGCTGTAGCCTTTCCAGAGATTTATCCAAGCATGTATCATGGGCAGTAGCCTGCCTGTTGTAGTAATGGTTGCAAATAAAAATCAACTTATGTTAGAAATGTTGGAAAAAGAAACATGCACCAAGAAATTTTGGTTCTTTTCCTCTCTTCCTTCCCAAAGCTTGGGCTTTTTGCAGGAATGAAAACATTCAGAGTTGCATTTTGACACATCGCGATCAGAGGGAAAGTCCCGGGACATGTTTACTTGATCAATTAGGTTGTCAATCAAACAGGAAGACAGGGCTGGGAATGCCAGACAGTGTGGAAACGGGATAGTGGAAATGAGAATTTCCACCTAGCCTCACAAATAAGCACAAATTTTCAGTGACAGACAATCTGGGCAACTGTGTAGAGTGATAAGGCACATCTGGCTTTGCAGTTACAGCAGAAAGCTGAAAGGTGTGAGCTGATTGCAGAAAATGTAGAAATTCTACAATTGAGTGCAGGTGATCCACAATGACCCTTTCCGGAGCCCCTGTCTATCGTCTTAAACTCATATTAAGTGTTGGTGCTCCTTGCCAACCTTATAATCCTGTACATGTAGCAAATTTTAATATATCTATCTGCCCTCTGCAAAGTGCTGCAGTATAAAAAATAAATCTGAAAAACCTGCTGCCTGTAAATTTAGAAATCCTTTATTCTGTATGCCAAGAGTTTATAGCAGAAACATCTTTATACTTCCGTTTTGTTTTGTTGTTGTTTTTTGTCTTCCCTCTCTCTCTCTCTCTAGATAATTAGAATTAGGAAGAACGCTTAGAGAAAAATGAACGGCGAGCCAAATTTATGCACAGCATAACACATACCGGTTATTGGATAGATTTTGAAAGGGGAAGGGAATCAGACAGTCAGTGGTGTTCTGCCATTTTTTTTTGCAAGAATTCCTTGTTTCCAACTGTACTTCAACAGCTGTATCAATCTCATATTACATTTGAAAAAAATGAGACTTTTTTTTAAAAAAAGCTCTCGTCTCTTGTTACCCATTTTAACTTCCTCTGTAATGCTTCCCTGTATTGTAGCTGTTTCTGGGATGCAATTAAGCCGATTTCTGTTTAACCTTTGTGCACATTGAAAACAACCTTTCTAACGTATGAAGGGCTGATAGCACAATATCAAGATTCTGCCCATCATTTTTTCCCAGTCTTAAACTCCATCAAGAGTGGTTTGCCTCCGTTACCATGCCTTTCACCCCTGATCTTGTAATGTGTCAATCCATTTAGTTCAACCACTCCCTTAAAGATCTGTTTTTCACAGAATCATGGTACCTATCAATGTCGCTTTGTGTGATTGCAGTGATTTCCCCTGGAAATCCGAAGAAGTTTTGCCTGGAAGCGGATCCCAGATTTGCTTTAGGCAAAGTTTCAATGGCAAGTCTAATCTTTCTAGCTCAAAATGAATAATAAAGACGGTGCGACCTACTCTTCAAATCACAGGGCGAGCTACTAGCATTCCTAACACTCTGATAATCATTTGCATGTATTCAGCGAGCGAATAGTACGTGATCAGATTCCGTATTTAGAAAATGTCGCTTGCAAGACATTGTCTGCATGGGTTCTCCTTGGGAAAGAAAAGTGAGTGGGAATATTCAAATACTTGTTGAAAGTGTTCTGCCTCGTAAATTTGATTCTTGCGCCATTGAATTCAGTTAGAATCCTCCCTTGACCTTAAATAGCTTTAGATCACACCTTTGTATAACTGCATTTCCTGATCCGTTCATTTGCAGATCTGAAGTCCTGCCATCAAACATTTAAATTATTATTTTTTTCTCACTGTGGCATCGTCATTTTTTGCTTCTCTAAATACTGGGAAATAAGTAAGAACTAGGCAGATTTTAGTTGGACGTAGGCGCTATTTGTACATTTCCATGTAATTGTTTATTGAAATTCATTTTTGGTACACATGCCAAGCTGTATGTGTTGACAAAGCATTCATTTCCCGATGTGTGGTGTACACACAACAATGCATGCATAACAGCACAGCAAAGGGAAATATGCCCCCTTACAGTAGAGGAGAAAAAAGTCAAATAACAAGGTTGTGCAGACATGGTCCAACATGCTCCAGAAATCTTCTGTCTCCAAATGATCTGGAGACAGATCATTTCCAGCTTGCCCCAAGGTCCAGAGTCTCATTTGGAAAATACCAAGCATTGCTTTCAATGGGAGAAATCTCATAGTTGTGTTTAAAAATATCCATACAATTGTTTTGTTTTGTTTCCCCCTTGGAAAAAGAGCTCAGGGTTTAATTGCTACAATTAAAAAGACCTTCTCTAGGTTTGGATATGTTTGCACTGAAGCTCATTCTCTGTTATAAGATTGTGTACTTCATATGATCCCAGTGTAACAGTTTGTTCCTACAGAGGGAGGGGGGAACCACCATCCTTTCCCAGAATAATATCTTGACTACATCTACATCCTGCCTGTGATTTTTGTTTTGAGAATTTAGCAGAATTTAGCAGTATCATAATTATGCTTTCCAAACTCCATTATGCTCACAGTGAGCTTCATGTCTCCATCCTCTTATTCTCTAAGAAGCTTATGGTTTCATTTGAAAAAAAAAGGCATTTGGAGTAAGACAACTGATGGTGATCTAATGAGGAGATCCCTCTGATGGATTAAAACCTTCTCATCTATTCAGGTGGATGGCAAATTGTATTCGTTTACTTGGAAACACATTTGAGTTCAGATTTTAGTTGAGCTAGTTGCGTATCCTTACAACCACTGAGAGCAAAGGAGAACCAGTTTTTATTTCAAAGTAACACCACAAAAATAGAAAACAGGATATCTGAATCCTACTCCTTATATTACTTACTAAAAATGTAGTAGGTTGGGTGCTTTTGAATTTTTTTTCAAATATAACTTTAGTTAAAGTAACCTGGGTCTATATTTTCCAAGGATTTTTGTGTTGTTTGCGCAGCTTTTGTCTAACATGCCAACTTGTGTAACATGCTGGATCTTGGGGAGTGGCTGAGGATCCACTTCCCACATGTCTTGTGTCAAACGCAGAAAATTTTAGCTTCCTTTTTTCAAATTATGCTAATAAAATATGCTACGAAATACGTTTACTGAATGAATAAGTAGGCCATTAAGAAGCCTGTACGACTATTTAGCATTTCTCTATTATGTCAGATAAATGAACTCATACATTTTCATAAGTGTATAAAACAAGACCCTTTTTATAAGGCAAACATCAATTTATTATAGATATTTATTTAGCATTAATGTTTCACTATCATCTTGGCAAACAGTTTAAAAAAAAACAAACCCTTTAGACCATTTAGCAAACTGTTGAAGAATAAGAAGGCTACCTAAATTTAGATACCGATACTGTCAAACTAAATCTGATTGTTAGACCTAATTTGTCTTGATTGTCTGATTGTGGTCCTATTGTGTAACATTCATGTTGTAAATGTCATCCTTTGTAGCTTTTATTTTTTTCATGTCTGGAAACTGTGGTTTTTCAGACCAAAGCCATTTTCCCTTTAGAAAATGGAAGAGAAGATGTATTTCTTTAGATGGAAAAAAAATCATGGACTATTTACTGAAGCTTCTTATAGTAGACTATGTGATTTTTTTTTAACATGATTCATGGTGCTGTTTTATAGGCTGCATATGTGTGTGGAGACTTTTCATAAAAGCACAAAGCTTCTAATGTTTCTGGAATCTAAGAGGGAACCATTTGATCCTCACTTAGCATCCATTAGCCTTGAAAACATGGACATTCTTAAAACCTACTTGTGAACATGATGTCTTCATAGGATGGGAAGGCTTGTCAAGGTGAATTGATGCCCTGGTATTGATCAGTAAGTGGACTGGAAATCTCAAAATAGCCACTCAGTGTTTGTTTAGGATTTCTGTTTTCTGTATATGAGACAGGAAGAAGAAATAAAACGAGGACGCATGAATGTCTCCTTCCTATCTGCTTTTGACTTGCTGCAGTGCAGTGGAAACTTTAAAACAAAGTGTAGATTCCTACTCAGACCAAACATTTCTGGATATTCCAGAGAGAATGCTTCTTTCCACTTACAACTCAGTTGGCATTATTGCCATGCTTGAGCAGTGCAAAAAAACATGCAAATATTGAGAAGATCAAGGATATTATATTTTCATGTTTTAGATGATGATGGCTGTTATGTATTTAAATTACTAGTAGACCCTACCATGTAAACTCTTAATTCATTAAATACTTGTAATGATTGTGGTGTTCAGTAAAAAAGTACAAAGTGGGGTGGTATCATAGCATTGTTTCACATCTTATAAAAGAGGACAGGAGAACTTATTTAGTGATTGTTATTTTCAGCAGTACTGTAGCTACCTGGTTAAAATAGCATCTTTTCTCAGTTTCTGATAAAAAAAATACTCAGTGCCTAAATTCAAAGAAAAAAAGACACCCTTGTGCTTATGATGATGCACTCTTTAAGAATTCACTTAAAATTCAAGGTCCCAAGGCCCAGGCTGAAAAAATACATAAAACTTTTGTTTAATACCTTGGAAGTCTGCATTTATGATTCCTCATTTATTTGCATTAGAATCTCCAGACCATCTGTTCCTGTGCACTTTGCACATTCACTAGAGAGTTAACAACATATTACTTAAATGCATTAGGAAGTCAATGATTATTTTAACCAAGCGAAGTGATCTTTTTTCCCTTTCCTCATGAATTCCCATCCAGAGACATTTCTTACATATTAAGATAGCAAAAATTATTTACATTTGTTACAAACATACAGCCTGCAGGCACTGTTTAGAATCCCAATTAAGGCTGACATTTGCAGATGAGCTGTGTAGGTGTGTACTAATATAAGCCAATATTAGCCAAATGAATCTAGTGGGAAAATACAGTTTTTTTGCTTCTGCCGTGATATTCGGTGAAGGCTTTCTGTAACAGCTTACCGCTTCTCGAATTTCTGATAATGAAAACATGCTATTTGTTTGAAATAAAAACTGGTTTCAGGCTTTATTATGATGAGCTGTTTTACTTCGTAGCATTAAGGTAATCCATCAACTTTAATTAAAGGCTGCATTATGTTACCACGTTCATTAAGGTAGATATCTTTTGGTGCCTTCCATTTTTCTATTCTTTCCAAGAATTGGAGAATGAATTCCAAACCCGAGGCGAGATGGGCGGCAAATAAACCTAATAATATTGTTAAGTAATTAAACTTTACAGAATTTCTAAGCCAGCATTTGTGAAGAGCTTCTGTGAAGCTGTAATGGGATTCGAGAATGACCTTGGAAATACTGCCTAGAGCATAATCTGATAAGAGAGGGTGAGCCCACAGCTGCATAACAGACAGAGGAAGAATCTTAAAAGGGATCCAGTCTATCTTAACAGGCGCTAAAAAGAAATGGTGGGAGAGTTGTACTTTCAGACTCGTAATATTCTGTTAATGTAGCCTTGCAATAAAATAGAATTAGCTCATTTTGTCGGGTTTTCTGTCTGGCCTACTTGAGACGCTGGCAGATGTTTAGGGACAGTTTATGTAATCTGAATAAATCTCCCTTTTGCTTAGCCAGGGAGAATCCTTGCTCTGTCTTTCCAGTCATCAGCTGGTAACATTGCATTGTGCCGCACTACATTACAAGATTAGGATTGGCAAGACTAGACATATTCGGTCCTTAAAATAAAAAAAAATAACCATCTAAAAGAAACATATCTTCCTGATGTTTGCCAACCAGACTGGGGCAATCAGCTTTAGAAGAGAGGGGAAGAGAACCATGGGGTTTTGAACTCTTCCTAGAGCTTAGATAACACATCCAAAATCTTATATGTAAGCTGATTTGGAGGAAGATCTCTCAGGACAGGAGAAAAAAAATGATTTTTGAGCGCTGGAGTCCGAGAACTTGAGGAAAACTCAAGAATTGGAGAGTTTTTGGATGCTAACTGGTGTGGATCAGTTCTGAAAAGGCAGGCTTGGATGTACGTGACTTGTTTTTCAAAGTTATTTTCTATTATCTTTTTTTGCAGGCCAAGAAAGGCAACTATGCATTCCTGTGGGATATGGCTGTGATAGAATATGCAGCCTTGACAGACGATGAGTGCTCTGTGACCGTGATTGGAAATAGCGTCAGTAGCAAAGGGTACGGGCTGGCTCTCCAACATGGCAGCCCATACAGGGATCTCTTCTCGCAAAGGTAATGGATTAAGAGCAAAAGCAAAGATTGAGTATCCTTTATAAACAGCACCTCTGTGTAGCTAAGCTGTGTCCTTTGTTGCTCCTGTAATGCCACGACTGAGAGCTCTAAGAATAACAGTCATGCACCATTAGTGGTGGTGTATGATCTACTCTTGGTCAGCTGGCATAGTGAATTGTTAGATGCAATGTTTGCTTCAGCACTACACCATGACTCGCAAAGTTGATCAAAATTGTTTCTCAAAACTGCATGATTTGATATCAAATGGATCATTATATTCATAAATAACGTGACAAGCAATTCTATAAAAATCTCAAAATATGTCCCCACATCT
Source organism: Protobothrops mucrosquamatus (assembly GCF_001527695.2). Lineage (NCBI taxonomy): Eukaryota > Metazoa > Chordata > Lepidosauria > Squamata > Viperidae > Protobothrops > Protobothrops mucrosquamatus. Next base: position 9,979 of record NW_015387828.1, on the reverse strand, counting down.
TGCAGAGCTATGGGTAACCTTGCTACACTTCTGGGTGATCCTGAACCAATCTGTCAACATCACCCTAGAGCTGTTCTACTGTTCCTCATAAGCAAACTGGTTTCCTTCATAAACAACCAAAGAATGGGGTATCAACCTTCCTCATGTCCTCAAAAAAAAAACAAAAAAAAAAACAGGACTTCTAATCATTGCTCTAGCAAATTAAAATTAAAAAAATAATTGCATCTAAACGGGAACTCCTGCTTAGAGGACATTCCTTGCTTGGTTGACTTTTATGATTATAGATGTATCGTTGCGTACTGCCAAAAGTTCTAAGAACCAGTAGAATTTGCACACCCGTCTGTGGGGTTCGCTTCAGAAACAGGCAGAGATCATGAATAGGTTTCAAGAGTCAAAGTCAAAAAAATTGTGTCTTAACAACATGGTTCTCCAAAGCCACCTGTACCTCTACCAGCATTGATTATAGTAACATATTTTTTAACCCAAGCCAATATTAGGATGCCTGCATCCAACTGTCCAACTTTTTTATCTTATATTAACCATGCAAAGAAAAACCATTTTACATTTCATGCCAATTTTCAATTTTGACTTTTTCTGTTACACACTGCTTTGTGTCGGCGTTCTCAGCTTCTGGTTTCTTCTGATCGAACTTCTACAGGATTCTAGAACTACAAGAAGCCGGGTACTTGGATGTCTTCAAGGAGAAATGGTGGCCACGGATGGGACGCTGTGACCTGAACAGCCACACCAATGCCCAGACGGATGGGAAAGCCTTGAAGTTGCACAGTTTTGCAGGGGTCTTCTGCATCTTAGCCATCGGCCTGCTCCTGGCCTGTCTGGTGGCTGCCCTTGAGTTGTGGTGGAGCAGCAACCGTTGTCATCAAGAAACACCGAAAGAGGTCCATAACTTTTATTCTTATCACAGCTACAGTAGTGGCCAAAATTGTGGAAACCTTTTGGGAAAAGTGTACAGTAGAAATGCCACCTTTGGTTAAGTTTCCACCCATTTTTCTTCTAATTTCTTTATAACTGTAGCCTTGTTCACTTCATAATACTATTTTGCATCTCTTTCTGGGCGATCAGTCAACTCTTTGCACCATGACTTTAATTTTATTACGTTTTACAAGCTCACTAAATGAAAGAACACAAAAAAACCCAACCAACTTGATAGCCATCACATAACACACTGACAAATGTCCTCCTCTCAGCTTCAATACATGACATCAATAACTGACTCCTACTGTGATCCGATTGGCTCATTGCCAAAACAAGATGATACCCGATTGGCTCTCTAAGCACTCACGCTCATTGGCTACAATCAGATGAAGGAAAGCTACCTGAGATCAAGCTGAGCAAGTTGTGCTTCCTTTTTCTGATTATTTGGCTATAATTTTTCATAGAACAAAGTACAGATAATTGAACAAACTTTGTTGCATTACGTTCTTGATTAAATTATCTTTCCGTTGATATATAATTTTATGGTACTACTCCCCAAAAAAGTGGTGTTATTAGCCATCAAACCTCAAAAATACACTTTTCCCAAAAGGTTTCCACAATTTTGGCCACTACTGTATGGAATAGGGAGTATAAAACATAGACCAAGGGGGAGTAAGAGAAAAGAGGTCAAAATGGAGGCATGAAAGTGTTAGGTGCTCTCAGTGGATACTGGTGGAGACGAGGACATTGAAATACAGGGTGGTCTTGTTGTTGTTGTTTTAAAAATATTAAATAATGCCTGTTGTCTTCTTCTTCTTTTTCTTTGAAATCCCATATGTTTGTGTCTTTATGGAAGGTGCCAAAATGTCAGCTCCGCCAACTAAAGTCCTGTATTTATTTATAGAGCAGATACAAGCTGGGAGGCAACAGTACCACAAACATTCCCGCATTGCCTCACCATTGTGCCTCAACCTTGCCATGGAGAGATCATCTTTAGGGGTAAGAGAGTAGCTCAGCTGCCCTGCCTTTGGCCCCTTCCTTGAGCATGAAAGTTTTAGAAGCACAGAAACAACTTATCTGGTTCTTTCCCACCTTCCCCAAAAAAGGAATCCCATACAAAGCCCTCATTTTTTTCTTAAACCGAGTGGTCAGTGGTCCAGGTTAGGATTTCCACTTGCATGCGTGTGTTTATGACAAAGCACTTGGGGAAAAAATGTTCAGAAAGGTGGTCCCCCTTTCTGGCCCCAGGACAACTAGCCTAAGATATTCCACTTTAGCTAGGAACTGCATCCAATCTGTTAAATCTATTGTATAACAAATGTTGTAATAATGTTGGCCAATGGTGTCATGGATTCCAAGCCGTTGCTTCCAGGGTTCAGGGGAAAGAAATAGCCCCATTGTTGTTGTTGTTGTTCGTTGCGAAGTCGTGTCTGACCCATCGCGACCCCATGGACAATGTTCCTCCAGGCCTTCCTCTCCTCTACCATCTTCTGGAGTCCATTTAAGTTCACGCCTACTGTTTCAGTGACTCCATCCAGCCACCTCCTTCTCTGTCGTCCCCTTCTTCTATTGCCCTCCAGCTTTCCCAGCATTAGGCTCTTCTCCAGTGAGTCCTTCCTTCTCATTAGGTGGCCAAAGTATTTGAGCTTCAACTTCAGGATCCGGTCTTCTAAAGAGCAGTCAGGGTTGATCTCCTCTAGGACTGACCGGTTTGATCGCCTTGCAGTCCAGGCGACTCGCAGGAGTCTTCTCCAGCACCATAGTTCAAAGGCCTCAGTTCTTTGGCGCTCAGCCTTTCTTATGGTCCAACTTTCACATCCATACATTGCAACTGGGAAAACCATGGCCTTGACTATACACACTTTTGTTGGCAGGGTGATGTCAAGCATGCTACCTGTGCAGCTACATGTACAAGCATATATAGCTAAATGTATGGCCATGTAGAGCTAATAATTTCCCAATGAAGGCAATCCATTTGTTGGAGATTGTGGACAATAATATCTGATCCACAGAGACTTAGATAAGCAGTGAGGTTTCTGCAGAACTTCACTTTGACTCACTGCATCTGAACCGTAGGACACTTGAACAGCCCTCTCTGCTCTGGAATGAAGAAAAAAGAGGATTTACTGCCTAAAATGACTCTGTTTCAATTATTGAAAGGTAACCATGAAAATCAGGGAAGGAAAATGACACACAAAAGCATTTCAGGTTGTTTCTACCCCCACACAGAGGTGAAGGCATTACAAGATGCATACTCTGTGATTCGTAGATGATCGAAGTGAAGAAAGAGAGACAACAGCAGAGAAAGATGTGGGGATCAAGGACAGTTTCATGAGTTCTTCTCGCAGTGCAGTTTTCTTTGTGGAGGAAAATACCACTGGGAGGGGCAGGCATAGAGAATGCATTTTTGACATTATACTATTCTGTGGTCCAGGGTGTGGGCCGAGGTATGATTGTTCATTTCATCCATTAATGCCACGATAATTCATTCTGACAGGTTGAACCTTCTCCCTTTCTTCTTTCTGATCTATTCCTTAAAAAGGGGGCTGTTTTTTTTTAAAAATGCTGAATGAATGGCTTGCAAGAACATATATGAAATTTACTACCCTCAAAGGATTCCCTTGCAAACATTTCAAGCAATAGTGATCAACCTGTCATGAAAGCATCTTATACAGAGAGAGAGAGAGAGAGAGAGAGAGAGAGAGAGAGAGAGAGAGAGAGAGAGAGAGAGAGAGAGAGAGAGAGAGAGAGNACTGTGTGCATCAACCAGTTTCTGGTTGACTCAGAGATGTGAAGGCATAAATCACTTAATGGTTGGTAAACGTTGTGTTTGATGGGTTTACATTTGTAAAGAAAAATCATTAACAGTTGGTTTCTATAATCCATAATCCACATAGTACATTTAGTTGATTTCCCCCTTTCCCCAAAATGTCTTCTTTGCAAACCTCAAATTAATACAGTTCTTATTATTTTGATAAATAACAGTTACATATATGATTTCCCCCCACCCCAATATTCCTAGAAATAATGATCACATCAATATAATATTTCTTTTCCATCTAATCATTCTGGTGGCCTCATCTTATATCCTGCTACAGTCCTTATTTAGATTTGTTTCTCCCATAAAGTTCAAAGTTTCCTTGCTGGTTAAGATTTTCTCAACAGATAATTACATTTAAAGATTTAAATCCATTTTTCCCGTATAAACCATCTCCACACTTTTGCATTTCTTAAAGAATAGGTAAAAGCAGTAAAGAAAAGGGGAAAAAGAGCAAGAGTAAAGAAACATAAAAAAGTAAAATACTACTTAAAATATATATTCCTCCTAAGCTAATATATATTCATTCCCAAAATTTCTTATTCTTTTTTAACCATGCTTAAAAATATATTTAATCTTTAAATGTTCCATTTAATGTGTCTAGTCATCTAATCCTTTTTTTTCTTTTTTATACATTATAATTTCCCTAAATTCAGACGGGTTTAATTATCTAAAACGTTTCCTTCATCTAGGCCATTTCAGCAGTATTATATTACTTATATCAAGAAATAAAATAAAAAAGGGGGCGAGAAAGCATACAGTATTATCCCATTCCTTCCAGGAACTAAACCTTCATATTTCTGCATACAGAGCCTGTGCTTTACCACGACTCATGAATCTTGCCTTAAATATATGAAACCTGAAGCCCCACCCATTTTTTTTTAAACTGAAGAGTTAGTAACCCAATACAGACATGATCTAGCCACCAGGAAACTATGTTTCACTGTCCTCCACAGAGCCCTGAATTAATACTGTGCAGTATATAAAGAACACAAAGAAAATGCATAACTCACGCAAGATTTCAGCATTTTTGCACAAATTCTAATTCCTACTCCAGTTTTGGTCACCACGATGTAAAAAACATGTTGAGACCCTAGAAAGACTACAGAGAAGAGCAACAAAGATGATTAGGGGACTGGAGGCTAAAACATATAAGGAACGGTTGCTGGAATTGGGTATGTCTAGTTTAATGAAGAGAAGGACGAGGGGGAACATGATAGCAGTCTTCCAATATCTCAGGGGCTGCCCCAAAGAAGAGGGAGTCAAGCTATTCTCCAAAGCGCCCGAAGGCAGGACAAGAAGCAATGGATGGAAACTAATCAAGGAGAGAAGCAACCTAGAACTAAGGAGAAACTTCCTGACAGCTAGAACAATTAACCAGTGGAACAACCTGCCTCCAGAAGCGGTGAATGCTCCAACACTGGAAGTTTTTAAGAAGAGACTGGACAGCCATCTTTCCGAAATGGTATAGGGTTTCCTGCCTGAGCAAGGGGTTGGACTCGATGACCTCCAAGGTCCCTTCCAACTTTATTATTATTATTATTATACATATGTGTGTGTGATGCACATCATATTTTCATATATTTATGTCTGTTTAAATATCTATAACATGCTGTTACATTCAAGGCAGATATCAGGAAAAAAATATTCCTGATCAACAAAGCCAATAATAATAATAATGATAAAGTTGGAAGGGACCTCGGAGATCATCTAGTCCAACCTCCTGCTCAGGCAGGAAACCCTATACCATTTCGGACAAATGGCTATCCAGTCTCTTCTTAAGAACTTCCAGTGTTGGAGCATTCACCGCTTCTGGAGGCAGGTTGTTCCACTGGTTAATTGTTCTAACTGTCAGGAAGTTTCTCCTTAGTTCTAGGTTGCTTCTCTCCTTGATGAGTTTCCACCCATTTCACACAGATATTTAAACTAACTGTATGTCAGGTGCACACCAAGCTTCCTTTGTATCAACCAACAGAAAGGACCAATATAGACCAAACAGAGCTGCTTTCTTACTATTTCATTCTGTCAGGAAGAGTGCAGTTCAAAAATGTAATCCTACGGTAACGTTAGAATTCTTTCCTGCCCATGTTAGCCAACACAATTTAACAATGATCAGCTTTTCCAAAAGATGATGGGTTTAGACCACGAAGCTCTATTCCATGAAGCGAAATGCTTTCTGAATGGTCCTTTGTTACACATGGTAACACCCTGTGTGACCCAGTCAACACACTTTTTGCAGCGAAAGAGCAAATCAGAAGCAAAAGAAGCAAAAAGGGGAAGAATAAAAGAATACCACTTCCATGAAATGCAACGTACTAGAAATATGGGCGCAAAGAACAAATGGCCACCTAGCTGCATACCTTTTCCCATTTTTTTTATGAATGAGAATGTCATGTACTTACATCTAACAATATTTCTAATATATGCTGTCCATAAATTGCACATTCCTGTACATTACAATGCATTATAATCTTTTTGTACATGCTTGCAAGGTGCTAGAAGTAGCTGCAGTGATAAAGAGACACTGATTGATCCTTTATAACTGAGTAAATAAATTGTAGAGAGTAAATTATTTTTCCCTGTCGCTTTCTCTCAGCTTGGCTAGCAATCTCATGCTTCAAAAGCATCAGTGTTTTACTATTTTAAATTTGCATATCCCCAAAAATGGAATGTCAAAGAAATACATGCCCAAGTCAATAAAGAGATTGCAAATTTCAAAGCAAAATATTTCATATAATTTTTATCGGCAAGGACTTCATATAACTTCTTGATCTTCTCCAAGTAGTTTTATGGAGAGAGATTAAGGTAGACTTTGAAGTCAATCTTTTTGCAACATATAAAATAAATACTGAATCAAACTCTGCAAACTATTTGAAATGCAGTCAGCAACATTTATTTTATGTAGCATTAAGTGGTGTTTGACTAAGTCGGTTGCCAGATCTAAATTAATGAGCATAATTTGAGTCTTATTTTTCCCCATTCATATATGCATTATGATTATACCTTCCTCAGTATTGAAACCTTGACTAATGAGGATGTAAATTAATGTACATTAAAAACCAATTGCTTAACCACTTTCTCTAGCTGGCTTAATAGCGCGTAGTGGGGAACTCTAGAAATGGCAAATAAATATATACATTATTTCCGTTTCATCCCATCAGTGGGTTGATTAT
>NW_015387828.1:0-1798 GCF_001527695.2 Protobothrops mucrosquamatus | reverse complement strand
CCTTCAGAGGGTTCACAAAGAACATGTGAGACATTTACACTTTAAAAGCAAGTGGGAGCAGTGAAGAACTGGCATGTCACATGACATTGGCAGAGGCTTGAAAAAGCTTCCACGTTCCTTAGAATGCACAATTGTGTCTTGTCTTTGTAGATGAAAAGTTGCAAGCCACCCTGTATGGCAATTGCACACCATTGTTTGGGAGACTGTTGGCAATTTAAAATGGAGTGGAAAGTCCCAGATTAACCAGCTGAGACCCTCCCTCCCTCCCTCCCTCCACCTTCCTTCCTTCCTTCCTTCCTTCCTTCCTTCCTTCCTTCCTTCCTTCCTTCCTTCCCTTTCTTCCTTCCTTTCTTTCTTTCTTTTTCTTTCTTTCTTCCTTTCTTTCTTTCTCTTTTCTTTCTCTCATTTTCTTTTTCTTTCTCTCTCTTATTTCCTTCCTTCCTTCCTTCCTTCCTTCCTTCCTTCCTTCCTTTCCTTTCTCTCATTTTCTTTCTTTCTCTTATTTTCTCTCTCTTATTTGCTTTCTCTTATTTTCTTCCTTTCTTTCTTTTTCTTTCTTTCTTTCTTCCTTTCTTTCTCTTTTCTTTCTCTCATTTTCTTTCTTTCTTTCTCTCTCTTATTTTCTTCCTTCCTTCCTTCCTTCCTTCCTTCCTTCCTTCCTTTCTTTCTTTCTTTCTTTCCTTTCTCTCATTTTCTTTCTTTCTCTTATTTTCTTTCTTTCTTTCTTTCTTTCTTTCTTTCTTTCTTTCTTTCTTTCTTTCTTTCTTTCTTTCTTTCTTTCTTTCTTTCTTTCTTTCTTTCTTTCTTTCCAAAGAGGAAAAGTTAAGATACAAAATTACAACAAAAAGGGGAAAAGTGGGGAAGGAGACAACAGGGAAAGTTTAAAAGTGATACACCCCCTCCCCCCTTAAAATAACATTAAAGAAGTTCCTTGCAACTCCCTTCAATATAGATACAACTATAAAATAAAACAATATCTTGTTTTAGTTTAAGAAAAAAAACTGGATACAGAATTAACAGAATTAAAATATAAAAGATATACATACCAAACAACCATAGACACATATACATATATATATATATAAATCTCTTACTCTAAATAAATCACGGAACCCATAAATGCATCATAATAACAATTTCACCAATACACCTAATATTACTAAATATTTCTATAATCAAATTAGTAATGGGGAAATCCACAGTGACTGTTGCATATTTATATCAGTTCCCACAAACTATCACTTTCACAACAGCATAATTCTTTGTGAAAATCATATATGTGCACGCAGAAAGACTCCACCCACCTACCCACCCGAAACGTTGCCACTGAATTAGCTTCCCTTATAAAGTGTATCCCGTTTTACTGAATAATAAATCAAAACACCCACAGCCACAGTATTGTCCCTAAGTTAGATTATGGGAAATCAAATTGAGATTTTCTACATCTCTCGTGAGTTCTAGGCAGCACATCAGATTAGACTAACTTGTAGCAAGTTCTTTCAATCCAAGTCCAATCTCTGATGGTCCTCAATGCTTCATTAAACATTAAAGACCATTGATTTCTGCCCACTTTAATGCTTCACCAGGCATGGGAAGTTAACTTTTCTCTTGATGCTGATTAATGATCCCAGTTCCATGAAAAAAAACAAGCATATAATGTGGCCAATGTCAGGCTGTGCTCAACCCAGTTGACTTTAATTAGTAGACCCTCATTGTGAGGATTGGTATCAATATTTAGCGGGCCTCTCTCTCTCTCTCTCTCTCTCTCTCTCTCTCTCTCTCTCTCTCTCTCTCTCTC
>NW_015387827.1:120226-143474 GCF_001527695.2 Protobothrops mucrosquamatus | reverse complement strand
CCCTAACCCTAACCCTAACCCTAACCCCTAACCCTAACCCTAACCCTAACCCTAACCCTAAAACCCTAAAACCCTAAAACCCTAAAACCCTAAAACCCTAAAACCCTAACCCTATTTATTATTTATTTTTATAGCTGCTATACCTACTTCGACCACAGAATGGCATGGTTTTCCGTCCCCAAGCGGCTACAGAACTGGCGCAGAAGAAGGAATGTCATTTCAAAAGTGTTGAAACGAATTAAAAAGGACTATGATAGATTCACTAGACAGAATAATCTTAAAATGCCATTAAAAAGGTTTTTTTCTTTATGGCTGCAGTATCTGATTTGACCACAGGATGGCACGTTTTTCTGTCCCTTAGCCACGATAGCTTTGAGTTCATTAAAAAGGCCTCACAATGCTAATGCTATGGGGGGGAGACAGAAAACACTGTCATCCAGTGGTGAAAGCAGGTATTGCAGCCACCAAAAGAAATAAACCATTTTAACATTACAGTATTTTCTATCTTTATTAACCATACTAACACCTTCTTAATAGGGTGACAGGAGGCCCGTTTACTGCAACACAGGTGCAGAAGAAATCTGCTTCAAAATCCTTAAACCTAGTTAAGAAAGCCTATGATGGCCTAATATTAATGTTTTATTAATAAATAATAATAACCTTAAAATGCCATTAAAAAGATTTCTTTTGGTGGCTGCTATGCAGTGGTGGGATTCAGCCAGTTGGCACCACTTCGGCAGAACCGGAAGGTAATTTTTTGTTGTCCAGGCTCAGAATGGACTTCCGGAAGCAGCAACCACACAGAGAACTGGTTGTTCACATATTTGAATCCCACCACTGCTGCTATACCTTCCTTGACCGCAGGATGGCGCTATTTTCTGGATCCCAGAACGGGCACAGGAGGAGGAACCCTGCTTCAAGAGCCTTAAACCAAGTTAAAAAGGCCTATGAGAGTTTCGATACTCAATAATAATTTAAAATTCCATTAAAAGCTTTTATTTCCTTTTTTGCCTACTGTTCCTTCTTTGACCACAGGACTTGGACTCTTGCTCTAGGACTGCCTACTGAGTTCAATGCTTGAATCCTTTTAATCCCTCATGTAGCTAATCTTGGTGTTGCCCTCTTGTTGTAGTTTGTAATCCACACATGTATTGAAAATGACAGATGAATACAATTTGCAAAGTAAAACAAAATCTCAGCTTAAAGGGAAAAAAAAGTATCTCAGCTGAGAGCCCAAAACATGTCAAATACTAACAACTACTTGTTAGCTGTTATCAAGACTTAACAAATCTAATTTTACACACAGCCATTCCATCTTTCTACATCAATTATATATACTTGGTAAAATTTCATAAGTTTTACAAGTATCACTAGTTAACTCTTGTGTAAGGGAAGAGTTATGAGCTCATGTTTTCCGAAGTGCATTGCCAGCTGTTTTTCAAAAGAAAACACTAAAAGATTCATATCTCACTACACAGAAAGTCAGATTTAAATATTCTGTCCAACATAGCCCAGACATGTCTCACTGCCTTTAATGCTGGGAAAGAAACTGATTTACTACCTCACTTAGGACTAAGAACTGCCAAGACCCTAAAATAATTCTCAAGCTGAGCCATGTTCACAGTCTTGTGAGATGGGCAGCTATAAAAATGCAACAAAATAAAATCAAATATCAAATAAAATAATACTAGTAAGTATCACTATCATTTGTATTCTAATACACGATTTGGGTTAAAAGCCCAATTATATTGTCTAAATTCAAGAAAATTAAAACTACAATCAGTTTAATTAGGAGATCCTCTGTATTCAGAGAACTGAAAATATTAACATTTTTATAATAGTTGAAATATTTAAGTGAGACCAAAGTAGGCATTGCTCTCAAAGTACGTATCAATCTTAATGCAAAATTCATTCATAGCACTTCCCCACAGATGTACATCCTACTTGGGAGACACGATGCGAGGACCCAGCTGTCTCGGGGAGCCTCTAATGTGGGGTGCAAGGAGGAGAGGACCCGCAGCCAGGCGGATGGGCGGACGGGTGGACGGACGAAGGGGCTCCTCGGTCACAAGGGCGGGGGGGGGGGCATCGGAAGAGCTAAAGGGCCAGACTAGGGATAAGTCCTCATGGAGGAAACCTATCTATGTGGTTATCCCAGATGTGCTTTTTCACGAGGCAACGGGACTTTATTGTTTTTTCTTTGAAGACGTTTCGCTTCTCATCAGTTGAATTGCCTATTCCTTCTCTCTAGATGGGACTCTGGGCAGTTTACCATAGGGAGCCAAAAATAGCAATATAAAACAATTTAAAAGATTAAAATTGGCTTTAAAGGTTAAAACATTAAAATTCCAGGCCTATATTCCTGGACAATATATAAAACCCTGCATTTTTCTCACCATCTTTGGAATTGCACCTGTTGAGCTGCTTCTGCTGAGGGAGCTACGGAACAAGGTGGTCAATGGCCTTCCCCTCCCCCCTTCTCCCCAGCCTCTCCTGCAGTGTCTCCCCCTCCAGCCCAATGGCAGCCCCTCCCTCTCCCCCCCCTAACATTTTGGGAATTCTTTTTGCCTTCACTTGCCTCAACCTTGGTAAGAGACGGAAGGCTGGGGGAAGTGCACGCTGCCTCTTTTGAACGGGCTAGCTCCAGAAGGGGCAGCTCTGTTGCTGCTCCTCAGTCTCTGGGGGGGGAGGCATGCCACGCACTGAGAGCCTCTTGGGGGTGGGAATTTGGACAGAGCAGCTCCCCTCCTGGGTTAAAAGCCCCTATCTGGGGGGAAGGGCAGCCCAGTGCCCCCCCCCGCTGAGGCAGCAGTGCCAAAGGGCCAGCAAGGTCTGCTAATGGGTCAGGCGGGCATCAGCACCTTTACTTAACCTGTGTGCCCGTGCTGTGCAGGACTGGGGGGGGCAAGAGACCCACACCCACCCTGGGCCTGGAGGCCTGCCTTGTCCCAGGGCTCCTAGCTCTGGCTCTTTGCTTGGGGAAACCCACCCACTGAGCGGATGGTGCCGTGCAGGGCTGGCTCTGTCTTGCACTGCGTGTAACTGCTGTGACTCACTGTCTCCTCACTGAGCCAGGGAATGTGCATGTGCACACACGTGCAGGGAGAGAGAGAAAGAGAAAGAGAAAGAGCAAGAGTGGGGGGGAGGGAGGGAGAAGCCACAGATGCCGCCCCAAGGGGAGTTCTGGATCCACTTCTGATTCCAGGACTAGCCCTGATTTCCACCCTCGCCCTCTTTCCATATGGCTTCCATCCCGTCTCTCCTTCCCCTCCATCCCGCCCCAAGGACGTTATTTATGGCCTATCTTTCCCAAGGCCTGCCTGGCAAGTGGCCAGGAAAGTGAGGCAAGAGGATGGGAATTGGGTTCCCCTTCTTCACTCTTCAAACATCCCAAATCAATTTTGCAGAGCTTTTTCCTCCGTCCTGCTCCCAGCCCCCCCCCCCGCCCTGAGAAGCACGGGAGCTATTTTTAGCTGCAGACATGTTGCTCTGAGATGATCCCCTCTCGCGGGGGGGGGAATTGCCGGTGAATTCTGCTGAAGGGCGAACCCCCAACTTGTTCCTCCCTCACACCTTTTCCTGAGAGTCTGAATAACAGCTGCTGCTGCTGCTCCTCCTCCGGGAATGCTCAGCAGTACATTCCCCCCCCTCCCGCAAAGCTCCCTACCCCGGTGTGGGAGGCGGCTGCAGCCTGGGCACTCGCTCTCCTCCCTCCCTCCCTCCCTCCCTCCACTACCACCCCAACCGCCACCCTGCGTGGGACCAGCCCAAACTCGGTGGGAGAGCAGCCGGGGAAGAAACGCGAGGGAGCTTCCGCGCGGCGGGTGCGCACCCGGGCTTGGCTGGGCCTGAGCTCTTCCTGGCCCCTCTGGGAATAAAGCCCCGTTGGGGGGGGCACGGACAGCTGTCCCCGGTGCCACTCCAGGCCACGCGGGCTGTGGGAGATGCAGCCACGGGGCTCCGCTTCTGACGTGCTCAGGTTCTGGTGAGTAGCCGTTCCGTCTGCTTAGTGCCGGCCTTCAGTGGGTGCTACAAGGGCACCGTGGCCGGGAGACCTGGGGCCGTCGGAGCGCCTCTCGTTGCCGGCCGTGCCTCGGGTCCAAGAGGGACTCCCCAGGTCTTGCCTCGGTTCTTTAACGCCCGCGGATCCCGGGCAGCTTTCGGGAGCCCGCTGGAGATCTGCGTGTTTGCTGCTGCTCCGCAGGGCTGGGAAGGCAGTGCAGCTGCGGAGCCCCGGGCCCGCCCGTGCAGCTGCAAGCCGTCGCCGAGCGCAGCTGCACCAGCCGGGGCCGCCTCCAGAGCGGCGGCGGCAGCAGGTGCCGCGCATCTGTCCCACCGCGGCGCTCGCCCTTTGCCTAGAAGCGGAGACCTCGGCCGGGCGCCAACTCTGCTTCCTCCCTCTCTGGGCGCAGAGCAAAGGGACCCTCTTAGGCCAGCGCCGGCAGCCGGCAGCCGGGGAGAAGCAGCCCGCACCCCACCAGTTTTTCGGAGTCGCGCTGTTTCTGGGCAAGGAGGCCCGTTGAGCTAAGGGAGGAAATCAGGTGAAGTCAGTCGGTCGGAGCCTTGTGGAAATGAAAGAAGAACCCTTCCCCCTCCCCCGCCCACGCCAGACCCAGGGAGGACCTGCCAGGGTTTCTGCTCAGGGTTTGCACTCAGGAGACCCTGTACCACATTCCAGACAAGTGGCTGTCCAGTCTCTTCCTACAAGCCTCCAGGGATGGAACACCCACAACTTCTGGTGGCAGGTTGTTCCACTAGTCAATTGTTCTCACTAAGGAGATTTCTCCTTAGTTCGAATTTGGATCTCTCTTTAATGATCCTCCATCCGTTACTCCCGGACCTGCTCTCTGGTGTTTTGGGGAGTAGGTTGACCCCTGGGGTTCTGCCTGGCCCCTTCCCGAGTTTCCTGCTCCCCTTCCCAAGGGCCACAACGTCCGGGCCCTCCCGGGAGCTGCCCTTTCTGCCCCTCCCCCGTGCCTTCTTCCCACTCCAGGGTCCCCGGGCTGGAAACGCCAGGCCACCTGTACTGGAGGGGCCGCTAAACCTTCTGGCAAAGCCTGGGTCTTGGTGGAGGAAGGAGACGACTGCCTCTTCTGCTTTTTGCAACACGGACAGTCTCTTCTGTGCCAGTGAAATCCTGCTTCAGTTCCCAGACTGCTCTCACCTCCGTCGCCCCCCAACTCTTCCTTGTTGAGGACCGACAGAGAGCTGCAGAAGCTAGTGCCATTGTGGAAGGGGACCCATGCTCCACACCCAGGTTCTTAAGGGAGATTGGCATCCCCTTCCGGTCTCCCTGGCAGTGGGGCTGCACGTAGGACAGCAGCTGGCCCGCTTGGCAGTGGGTCCGCCCACTTGGCTGACCTCCAGGGCATGCCCACATGGCTATTCTGGGTGGCTGTGATTGTTGTAATCTGGCAGCCCAGATTGCTATTTTGTGGATGGCAGATCCGTCCGTTTCAAACCCCCAAGCACCCCCTATTCCCCCAAGAGCTTGGCCCCACCCCCTTGTGCCTGGTCCCTGAAAAGGACATCACCCCCTGTAATTCACCCAGTCTGCCCCTTGCTTTGCTCAGGATGATAGGACATAAAAGTTGGAATCATGTTGCTTTCAATCTATGTAATCACTGGGGGTCAAAAATACTGGGTGGCACATAATCAGTCAAAATGTTGTTTTTAGGTATGCAAAATAGTAGCACTAACTATACCCGTAATCGGTGTGTATATTGTTCACAACTGCACTGAAAATGCCCTCCCCCGCCAGCCACTCCCCTTAGCCCCACAGAGAGGAACCCCCTTCCGCCAGTCCTAGGCAAGAGCCTTTTGCTTTAGGTGCTCCAGACAGCGGGAGGGCAGATGGGGCCCAAGGGGACCCCAGAAAGCCCTTGCCCGTCCATCACGGAGGGAACTGAGGGAGGCTGGTCCGGCGACGTCCTCCTCGGTCATCCTGGAATGGCAGGCTCAGGTATCAAAAGCATTTCAGGGGGACACCCATGTTAAGGGGTATCCCCCTTAACCATTGTCCGCCCAAAATCAGTTGAATTTCCAACACTTGTCTTCATTTACTTGGCATTTCCACAGTCTGGGTTCAACAGGAGTTGCAATCGATTTTTAAACTTTAAATCACAGTTTGGCTTCTCCGAGGCGGGACATACACCGATTGACCAGGCAGGATGATCATTCAACGAGGCCTTCCGGAAGAAGCCACTGCCCACAACTGGAGGCCACGACAGCTCACCAAGACCTGTTCTCGCCAGTGTGGTGCTGCTGCTGCTGCTGTTCTGCCAAATTGTGTGAAAAAGATGGCTGTTTGCCTTGGACTCGGGTCCTGCCTTCAGGGCGAAGAAGGCTCCCTGCGCAGGTCCCTCGTGGCTGCGCTTGCCAGGGGGCTCGGGCGTAGCTTGGCCCATGTAGCCGACTCAGGACAAGGCCGCCTTAAATCCCTGAGGGATGGTCAAGACCTGGACCCCGAGATGTTTCCCTACTTTCTGGGGTGTCTCACCTTCTCTCTTTGCAGTGCACTTTTATCTTTTGCTCCCAATTTTTTTCTACTGCAGTTTCCACACTCCGTTGGGGAGCTGGTCAGAACGTCTTGCCAGCATCCTCCTGCAGAGCTGGCGAAGGGGTCACGCTCGCTCGCTCGTAATAACCCTCCCAACTCTGTTATTCTGTTGTTATTCTGCAGACGTTGTTGACCCCTGGGCTGTGAACCGGGGTGGGGGGTTGGGTGGGGTGGGGTGGGGGAGGCTGTGCATCACAAGGGGGCAGAAGTGGAGGCGGGGGGGGGACTCCGTACCAGAAGGAGGCAAGTGGCCTTCTTGAGAGACTCAGGGCAGATCATCAAAGCATTCGCATATCTCTGGCACTACAGTTTGGCCACCGTACAGTTTTCCCCCCCCTAAGCTTACAAGATATTGGCAAAGCATTTTCTTCCCTTCCTGACAAAAGTTTTTGAAAATGTTCATTTCCCTCTGGTGTTTTCCTACAGGCAGCTCTCCTGCTGGAGGGCCCTGCTCCTGACTGGCCTGGTCTTTGCGTGCACGGTTCAGGTGAGTCCAAACCCAGCCCAAACCCAGAAGTGCTCTCCAGAACTGGGAGACGGGTCTCCCCTTCAGCCCACCCACCCCCCTCTTAAGCAGAGAGGCTTCGGGTCAGCTCTGCTGACAGCACCCGGGAACTGCCCGCCTCCTCTCACCAAGAAGGAGGAGGCATTGACATAGAGAGGGTCCCCAAATTAGGGTCTCGGGGAAGAGAGCTGCTGTCTCCGATCCCTCACTGCTAACTTGTTGAGTTTTCTTAGCCCCTGCAGGGGAAGGACTGGCCAAGCCGGGGGTGGGGTGGGTGGGAATTGAAAAGAGCCACACCTGAACTAACCGGGGGGCTGACCCTTAATTGAGAAGATTCCTGTGCAAAGGTTTTCAGCAATAAATCAGTTGATCTGCACCCCGACACTTGTCGCGCTGCTGCCCGAGTTCTTCTGCGGCCGCTTGTGGCTGCATGCCGCGTGGCACATCACGCCGCTCGCAGGTGCCAATCGTGCCACTATCACCACTCTCAACAAAAAGCCACGTGGCTCATTGTGCCGATTGCACCAGTGCCACCACTTGTGGCAGGAGGCTGCGCAGTGCATCACACTGATCGCGCTGGTGCCACTGCAGGCCACATGGCGCATTGTGCCAATCACATTGCTCCTGCCGCTTGCAGCAGGAGGCCGTGAGGCTCATCGCCCTAATCATGAGGCTTGCGGCAGCAGCAGCATGATCGGCGTGACAAGCCTCCCGGCCTCCAGCCGCTAGCGGTGGCAGTGGTGTGATCAGTGCGATGTGCTGTGGGACCTCCTGTTGTGAGCAGTGGCAGCAGTGTGATGCGCCACGTGGTATGCGGCTGCAAGTGACCACAGAAGAACTCGGTGTCCGGGTGTGGGAGGCCTGGCTGCGGTGGTCCTAAGGGTAAGCGGGTGCCTGGGGCACCTCCACCCCCACCCCCTCCCTAGCTTGATTTTTAGCATGTGCCATGCCCCAAAACTAGGGCTTATTTTGGGGGTAGGGCTTATATTGGGCGCAGATGTAAAAATCAAGCTAGGTCTTTTTGGGGGGATAGGTCTTATTTTCGGGGAAACACAGTAGCATCCTTTCAGAGTGAAGGAATGATTGCTAGGGGAACCAGATATTGTGAGAATGGGTGCACAACCAAAGGAGGTCCCTCGTCTGCAACTTCACCCATTCATTCATGAGCATAACAGGAAAAAAAAAAAACACCCAGGACCACAGCAGGCTCCCTGTTCATGCCAGAGCCTGGGCCACAAGGCTGAAAGCTGGCATACTCCTGAAATGCTTTTGCTGGCAAGGAGCTTCCCCCTCCCTATTTTTTTTTTTTAAAAAATCCATAAATTTAGCCAAGTGGCTTTGAATGACCCTGGAGCAGCTTCTGGGTTGCTCTGACCCTACATCCCTGGAAGGCCGATATGTCCACTGCCTTCATAAGCATCCCTCGACCCACGCCCAGAGGATGGGGGGGGGAACGTGTCTGTGAGGGTTGGTGGGCTACAGTCTCCCTCTCTCGCCTGGAGGTCTCTCCAGGACAACCCTCTGAGAAGTGCTTTTTCTTATTGGAAAGAAAGGGAGGCAGGCAAGGCCCGGGGAGGAAACGGTGTGTGTGTGTGTGACCAAGAGTCTCGGGGTGCCTCTTGCGCTTGGGGAAAGGAAGGCTCATGGAGGGAGGGAGGGAAAGGGGCGTTTAAGGTCTCCTGGGCCAGATGGCTTCAGTTTGAGAATCCCGGTCATCTCACAGCCCTTTTTTGTGATCTTTGAGAAGTCACGGAGGGCAGGGATGGAGCCAGAGGGTCGGAGAAAGGAGACGTTGTTTCTGCCTCTGGAAAGGGGGAAAAGAGGCCTGAGGTCATTGCAGAGGACAGTTGTGCCACACAGACCTCCGGAACAGATTTTATGCTGTCAGTTTGTGAGTAAGTAGGAAAGAATGTGTGGCTTGGCAGGAGCCAGCAGGGCTTAATCAAGAATAAGTCATGTCAAAGTAGCCAGATCATTTTTGACAGAATAACCCCTTTAATTGGCCAGGGAATGTGGTGAACATGGTGTCCTTTGACCTCAGTAAAAGGTGGGACACGTTGATCAATTATGACTGTGTACCATCAAGTCATCGCTGACCGTTAGTGGCCACGTAGATGGCCTCTGTCCCTAGCCTGCTTCCTCAGGTGCTGCCGCCATCACTGCTGGGATCCCCCTTTGCTGCTCCTCGCTCTCCTCCCTCCTCTCCTCCCCTCTCCTCCCTCCTGTCCCAGACTCTCCCCAGGGGAAGCTGCCATAATGTGTCTGAGTAGGGCCATTTGAGTCCCCCAAGTAAGAAATCCAGACTGACAAAATCTCCCAAGAAATCCTGGAAAAGAAAATGACAAACTGTGATTTTTGGGGAAATGATAAATGACTGTTAAAAATAAAGGGATATAAGGTTGATTTATTTGATTGAGGTTAATATATAAGTGTTGTTTCTTGTAACTCTTGATGGACTTTTGTTGTTGAGTAGGACTGAATGAAGAAGCTTTAAGATCTGGCAGATAAGAGATGAGATACAGGGAGGAAGAGTGTCTTTTGTGACAAGAGATAAGAGAAAGTGATTCGTTATTGAAATTGTCTTGATAAAGGAGGGGAATCACTTCTTTATGATTTCCCCTTTTGTGTGTGAGTGTTTGTGTGCTTATTAAAAAATTCTCTGCACCTTTTTTACATATTTTACTTTGTGTTAGTTTTTTAAATCTATTTTTAATCTTTATTAATTTAAAGCTGGATTTGGAGTTTATCATCGATTTAATTCAGTTATTTGTTTGTTTTGCTCTTGAATTTTCCTTTCTTAAGCAAAGAATAGAATAGAATAGTTGAAAGGGACCTTGGAGGTCATCTAGTCCAACCCCCTGCTCAGGCAGGAAATCCTGTAACATTTCAGACAAATGGCTGTCCAGTCTCTTCTTAAAAACTTCCAGTGTTGGAGCATTCACCACTTCTGGAGGCAGGTTGTTCCACTGGTTAATTGTTCTCACTGTCAGGAAGTTTCTCCTTAGTTCTAGGTTGCTTCTCTCCTTGATGAGTTTCCACCTATTGCTTCTTGTCCTGCATTCAGGTGCTTTGGAGAATAGCTTGACCCCCTCTTTTTTGTGGCAGCCACTGAGATATTGGAACACTGCTATCATGTCCCCCCTCGTCCTTCTCTTCATTAAACTACTAGACATACCCAATTTCAGCAACCGTTCCTTGTATGTTTTAGCCTCCAGGCCACTAATCATCTTTGTTGCTCTTCTTTGTACTCTTTCTAGAGTCTCAACATCTTTTTTACATCGTGGTGACCAAAACTGGATGCAGTATTCCAGGTGTTGCCTTACTAAGGCATTGTAAAGTGGTATTAATACCTCACGTGATCTTGATTCTATCCCTCTGTTAATGCAGCCCAGCACTGTATTGGCTTTTTTGGTAGCTGCAGCACACGGCTGGCTCATATTTAAGTGATTAGCATTTTCTTAATCTTTACAAGTGTCTTTTTCCAGCCTTGTCCTTCATTTTTCCCCAAGAAAATTTGGTCAATGCACTGAGAAGCCACGTTCCTTGTGGCTATCAGAGGCCTGGGTGCAACAAAATGCTTTGGAAAAGTACTCGCCGGTGCTGAGCATCCAACCAAGTGCTGGCACAGCTGGTGGGCTTGGTTGGCTGCCATGATCCAGACTGGCACCCATCGTGATCAGTTCTTGAAGAGACACAGAGTCTTTATGCCAATCACTTTTACTCCACTTTGAGAGAGAGCCATTAGTTTATTTCATGAACTTGTTTGCCACCCAATTCCCACTGAGGGCCAAACAGAAAGATAATAAAACAATTGCCCTCATAAAAACAAGGGACCAGAGGTGGCAAAAACTGGGCAACCAGATGCAGCACAGTCACCTTACCCAAGATAGCTGCCCATGATAGCTCAGCTGCAGGCTCCGGGAGGGCTCCCTCCCGCCCCCTCCCACCAGCAGCCATCAGATGCCCTTTCATTGGTTTGAGGGCGGAAGACCCTTAGGGGGTGGTCTTCTTCCCCTCCCCATTCAGGCCATGCAACAAGCGGTGACAATAAGCTGCCCCTGTGCTTGGCCTCTGCAGCGGGGGAGGGGGGGATGCCGCTGCCAGGGAGGGCTGGAAAGAGGGAAAGATGCCCTCTGCACCATGGTCACCCACAGGTTGCTCTGGCAGTGGTCATTCAGCAGCACAAGGCCAGTCAAAGCACTCCCTTGGAAGACAGCTTGGCCTCTGGGGGTAGGGGGAGGGGAGGGTGGGCAGGGCAGGGCAGGGCAGGCCTGACTAATCGGGACTAGGCATGGCCTCTCCAGACCAGGTCACGCCTGCATAGAGGGGGGGGAGAACCTCCCTCCCTTCCTCCTTGCCAGCCAGCAGGCAGAGCAGAAGATGGGGAGGGGGGGAGGCTCCATCCAGAGGCTCACAGCAGAACAGACGTCTATCCGTCCATCGGACCAGAGAGGAAGCAGGCCAGGAAATGTCACCCACCATCTTCACTGGAGGCTAATCAGGAGAGAAGAGGCAAGACAGGGACGGCCAGGATCTGTAGAAGCTGCTCATTGTAGGAAGACTCAAGAACAGGGAGAAACTGGGCCGGAAGCGTTCTCAGAGGCACAGCAGCCCCACCTGTTCGGCCAAGAGCCTCCTCTCCCAAAGAGGACCTCTCAAGTCTGACTGGTTGACCCGCTGCCCCAGCAGCTTCAGAGAGGGAACCCCCTGCCCCGGCGTTGCCAGCAGAGTGGGGAGTTACACTGGCCAGGCTGCCCATCCGTGGCTGGAGCCACGATGAGTCACCACTTACCTGCCAGCGGAGGGAGGAGCAAAGCCTGTCGGTAGCCCAGGACTGGCCACTCTCAGGAGGTTGCCCCGTCCTGCGAGAGACACCAGGGACTAGCCTCCCCACTCTTGGACAGCTTTCCTCTTCATTTGCACACGTGCGCGCTCCTGCCCCCTTCGCTCACTGACCCGCACTGCCAAGGGCTAGCTGGGCACATCCTAAGAGGTTGCCTCAGGATGGCGTGGAGGAAAAGACATAGCCCTGCTTCCAAGCGAGAGACAGGGAGTTGCTCAATAGGCCAAAACGTGGCAAGGTCAGAAATAACACACACACACACACACACACACACACACACTTCAGAGGCTGTGCTGAGTGGTGCCAGGCTGGTGCCTGTCTCCTCTAAGGTGACTTTGCCATCTTCTTTTAAGTAGGGGAGAAACAATGGCCCGCTGGACCTTGATCGGGAATCAGAGCCCCAGCACCGACACCAACCGGCCCGCGGGACATGGACACACTGGGGCAGCTGGAGTGCTTGTTCCAGCACCTGTGGGGACGGCGTCTCCTTCCGGATCCGGAGGTGTATCAGGTGGGCAAACGTAGTTGCTCAGGAGAAAGACCTATCAGAATACAGAATATGAGAATAACAGTAATAAGTCAGAAGGCACCCTTGGAGGTCTTCTAGTCCAACCCCCTGCTCAAGCAGAAGACCCTAGCTAGACCATTCTGGACAAGTGGCTGTTCGGTCTCTTCTTAAAATCCTCCAGTGATGGAGCAGCCACAACTTCTGGAGGCAAGCCGTTCCTCTAGTTAATTGTTCTCGCTGTCAGGATATTTCTCTTTAGTTCTGGGTTGTTTCTCTCCTTGATTAGTTTCATTGCTTCTTGTCCTGCCTTCATGCATTTTGGAGAATAGGTTGACCCCCTCCTCTTTGTGTCAGCCTCTTAGATATTGAAAGACTGCTATCATGTCACCCCTAGTTCTTTTTTTCATTAAACTAGCTATACCCCCAATACCTGCAACGGTTCATCATATGCTTTAGCCTCCAGTTCCCTGATCATCTTTGTTGCTATTCTCTACACTCTTTCCAGAGTCTCAACATCTTTTTTTTTTGTATCATGGTGACCAAAAGTAGACAAAGTATTCCAAGTGTAATCTGAGCAGTGCAGTACACAGCAGTGCTACCACTTCATGTGACTTTCACCCTCTGATGATGCAGCCTAGTGACTGCACTGGCTGTTTTGGCAGCTGCAGCACAATGCTGGCTCATACTTAAGGGATTGTCCACTAGGACCCTAGATCAGTGATGGCAAACCTTTTAGAGACCGAGTGCCCAAACTGCAATCCAAAACCCACTTATGCATCGTCAGGTGCCGGGTGGGCGTGGCTATGGTGGTAACAGCAGACTGGGTGGGACTAAAAAGTTCAATCAATCAATTCCAACTTTGCAAGATCTTTTTTTTCCTGTGAGAAGTTGAAATTGACTGATTGATTGAACCTTTTTTTTTTGTACACGGTGGCGGAGGCCTAAAGCAAAAAGGTTTTATAAAACCCAGCTGAAGGCCTAGGACCGGGGCGACGGCGCGCGTGCCCACAGAGAGGGCTCTGAGTGCTGCCTCTGGCACCCGTGCCATAGGTTCCCCAACACTGCCCTAGATCCTTCTCACAGTTGCTACGACCCCGTATTCTGTACCTGTGCATGTGGTTTTTCTTGCCCAGTGTAATGCCTTGCTTTTTTTCACCACTGAATTGCGTTTTCTTGGATAGGGCCCAGTAGTCAAGTCTGCCGAGATCCTTCTTCTAAACTGTTGGCTATTCCCCCCCCCCATCAGATGCAGTCCCAGAGTTACAGTGGAGGGTTTGTAGGAGGGGAACAGGCTAAGTCAGAATATAAAACAACAAAATTTGTGATATTCTCCAGAATTGCTGTCATGGTCTGGTCTTCTTTAGTTGGTTGCCATGTTTCACTGGGTCTTCCATCAGTTCCTTTGGCCTTCCAGCCCAGCCCAGCCCAGGGCTGATCCGGCTTCCTCTTCTAGAACTGGCGCTTCTAGGGGGTCCCTGGTACCCTCTGAGCTGGGTTGTTTTCTTGCAGATGTTTCATTACCCAGCTAGGCAACATCATCAGTGTTAGAAGGGAGTAGAGTTTGGTCTCAGTTTATATTCTGGTGTCTTGCCCTGTCAGTGTTGGTGGAGGATGGTCTCGGGGGTTCTCTGGTTGGGATGTTTACTGCTGGCTTGTTCGGCAGTTCCTGGATTGGGGCACTGTTTACTTCTTGGTTGTTGGCCTGATGCAATCTGTCTCCTCTGGGTGCTGATTGCTGGCGAGGAGGCGTTTTCGTCTTTTGGCTCTCTTTTTGGCTGGATTGATTGTGTCTTTTTGCATGTAGATATTGTTTAAGTCTCTGTGTCAACTGATGCCCAATTTGTCAGAGTGCCAGGCTTCTGGAAATTCCCTAGCATTTTTGGACTTGGCTTGGGCTAGGGTGGTCACAGTTTCCCAGCTGAAACTACGGCTAAGCCTGTCCACATGTTGTGACATTAGGGAGCTTTCATCCTGACTGCTCATTGGTGTTCCTGGATGAGCTCTGCCAGCCGTCTGCCTGTTTGCCCCACACAGTGGCCGTTGCACTCACTGTGTTGTATGTTGTAGATGACTCCTGTTTCTTTTTTCTTCTTCTGGGGCTGCGGGGTCTTTTTGCTTTACTTAGGATATTTTGGAGGGCTTTAGTTGGCTTGTGCTGAGTCCCTGTGGTTGTAAAATAGTCTGTTGGTGGCTTCTGAAATCTTCTTGGTGTATGACAGGGTGATCCATTTTAGGGCTTGTGTTGATTGTGCTGTATTGGGTTGAGTGGTCAGGTACTTTCTGATAAAGTTGTGTGGATATCCATTTTGTTGGAGCATGTGATATGTGCCATATAGATGTCCTGTTTCCTTTTTTGAGGTGGCTGCAGTGAATTTGTGCTCGTCTAAATAAAGGTCTTACACCATTGTGTTTGCCATTGTGGTCTCTGCTGATCTGCTGATGTAATGGAATTATTGTACTCAGCTGCCACGTTGCTTTTCAAATACGCAAATGTAATATTAGAAAATTAAAAAAAAAAAGGACGGCCAGGAAGGGTAGCGAGTCGTTTTCTTCTCTGGTAAACTGAACTCCTTTGAAGATGTTGTTGATAGTAGTGTGTGTGTGTGTTCTCTGATTGGTCCTTCTTTATTATGGTGAAATGTCACCTACAAGTCTGATCCATGTTTTGGATTGTATTTGTGGGAGTGCTAAGGCTTCTAGACGTTGCGTAATAACCTCCATTGTAAGTCCTGAAAGCAGTGGTCCCAGAGGTGTGCCTTTAATTTGTTGGTAAGTTTGTCCATCAAACTGGAAATGTGTGGCTAGGCAGAGGTTTATGAGCTCCACGGTCCTGGGTGTTTCGATCTTCATGTATTTAGTTCAGTGGTTCTCAACCTGTGGGTCGGGACCCCATTTGGGGTCGATTGACCATTTCACGGGGGTCGCCAAGCAAGGCTGTCCGCCATTTTTTTTGTCCGCCATTTTTTCCCCCTTTTCCGGCGGGTGCCTTACCTCCAGCTGGTGGTCGGCCTGCTCCGTCTCTGCCGCTTGCCAGCTACGCCTCGGCCGGCGCAGGGGGCGGAACCACGCATGCGCGGCGCTCCCGGGCAGGGAAAGTCCTCGACTTACGACCAGTTGGGTAGTCCTCGACTTACGACCGGTTTAGTCCTCGACTTACGACCGGTTTAGTCCTCGACTTATGACCGGTTTAGTCCTCGACTTACAACCGGTTGGGGTCGCGGCATTAAAAAGGTTGAGAACCACTGATTTAGTTTAAGTCAGGTGTGCTGTGGAGCGATGTGGTCACAGATCTTTTGGCTCATTCCAGATCTGTGAAAAGGGCCCCCGACATCAGATGAGACCCTGACTTCGCCCTCATCCATGGTCAGGTCTCTGACCGTTTGAGGGCCCTGCAGTGGGGAGTTGATGGAGTGTTTGCTTCCCCTTGGGAAGTGCCCGAGCTTTTTTATTTATTTTGCGATGTTGTCAGTGGGGGGTCCCCAGGAATGATGCGAATGGACAGAGAGGTATTTCAGGCTTGTCACGGGAGGATGGATCCACTGCTTCTCATCCACCACGGTTCCTCTTTGGTAACTTGGCCTTTCCTAACCCCTCCCTCCCCCCCTCCTCCCCCCCTCCCTCCCTCCCTCTCTCTCTCTTTCTCTCACAGGCCTGCCCAGCTGGCGCTGTCCCCTTCAGAAGTGAAGTGTTAATACCATTTTATAATGTCTTGGTAATACTGCACCCAGTTTTGGTCACCACAATATAAAAATGATGTTGTGATTGAGATGAGCAGCAAAGATGATTAGGGGGGCTCAAAGCTAAAACATACGAAGAACGGTCGCAGGAATTGACTATGTCTAGTCTGGTGAAAGGAAGGACCAGGGGTGACATGATAGCAGCCTTCCAATATTTCAGGGGCTACCATAGGGAAGGGGAGGGGTCAACCCATCCTCCAAAGCATCTGAAGGCAGGACAAGAAGCAACGGATGGAAACTCATCAAGGAGAGAAGCAACCTGGAACTAAGGAGAAACTTCCTGACAGTGAGAACAAGTAATCAGCGCCTTCCCTTCAGAGGTTGTGATTGCTCCAACACTGGAGGTTTTTAAGAAGAGAGTGGACAGCCACTAGTCTGAAATGGTATAAGGCTTCCTGCCAGAGGAGGGGGTTGGACTAGAAGATCTCGAAGATCCCTTCCAACTCTTCTGTTATTCTGTTATTTTGTTTTTCTTGGGCCACAGGCTTCCTGGAGAAGACCCTTGCAGAGCGGAGGCCAGGCAGTATCATGTTTGTGAGCGGGAAGTGAGTACCCTTCTCTCCCCTGCGGAGCCTGTCTTGACAGGGAGCAGGTGGACTTAGCCGAGAGGCTGTAAGCCTCTTGCAAACATCAGTCATGGGGGGGTGGGGGGGTCAAGGGAAGAGGCACTTGGGGCCCCCGGTTTAACCACAGTCCTTGGAGGCTCAAGGGAACCTTTGCTGGCGTGGCCTGGGAGGAAATCCAACAGTCCCGTGGTCTCTGCGTGGCCCTCGTGGTCACCAGCAGCGTGCAGCACGTAAGTGCACACCCAAGGTATGAAGAGACAGGTCGGCTGAATGCTGCCCAAGCCGCCTCCTCATAAATGGGGAACCCCTCCAGATTATTATGGGTCTGGATTTCCCCCCCTTTTTATGACCCTGTAACCCCTTAATCTGGGGCGGAGCTGGCATGACAGAATGAATGGAGCTGAGATTTACTGGCCAGATGCCCTTCCTGACACCCTCACAGAGTTCCCAGCAGATACCTTCTCTTTGCGAGAAACATCTGCCACTACCTCAGACTGAGCTTTCAACTTTCCGAGTGGGAGGCGGGCGCCTTCACCACTAGGCCACCAGGCCCTTCAGAGTGGGTCCAGAATGCAGGGACCAATTTCTGCCCAAAGTTTCTGGTAGGCTCAACAGCACTGGGGGCCCTGTGGGTTCGTGCTTACATTCAAGATGCATAGTTAACATCCAGCCTTGTATTCTAGGACTTTTGTAAACATATCCTAGTTAACACAATAACAGAATAAGAGTTGGAGGAGACCTTAGAGGTCTTCTAGTCCAACCCCTGTTCAAGCAGGAGACTCTATGCCCATTTTGCACAAATGGCTGTCCAGTCTCTTCTTAAAAGCCTCCAGGGATGGAGCACCCACAGCTTCTGTTCCACAGGTCGATTGTTCTCACTGTTAGGAATCAACATAGTTGATATGTTGACGTGTGAAGTTTGTTGTTGATTTTATTGTTGTACAAGTAGTCCTTGCTTAACAACCATTCACTTGCAGTAACAGTGGTACTGAATCAGTCCTCACACTTACGACCGTTGCAGCGTCCCCATGGTCAATGCGATTATGATTTGGGAGTTTGGCAACTGGTGCCCATTTACGGCATTCAGAGCATCCCGCAGCTGTGTGATCACCTTCAGCAGCATCCCCAAAGCCCATAGGAAAGCCAGTTGCAAGTTGCGGTCATGTTGATGCCTGATTTAACAATCGTGGGTGATTCACTTGAAGACCATAGGGAAAAAAAGCTCATTAAGGACAGGTGTTTAATGACATAAATTTTTCATTCCTTATTGCAGTCATAAATTAAGGACCTCTAAAGTGGTAATAGCCCTGATGTTATTTATGAACTTTATGTGGTGCTTTTGAAGTTTTACTAAGTTTTATTACAACGTTGTTGTTGTTCTGTGATTCTGGAATACAGTGTCAGTGTTCTTGTTTGGTATTGTTGACTCTTATGGGCAGCCCATCATCCTGGGTGTGTCTTTTCTTTCCATCCTGCAGTCATGTTCTCACAGTGGTCCTCTCCCTTCCCTTCCCTTCCCTTCCCTTCCCCTACCTCCCTCCCTCCCTCCCTCCCCCCCCCTCTCTCTCTCTCTCTCTCAGGCCTGCCCAGCTGGCGCTGTCCCCTTCAGGGCAATGCAGTGCGCCCTCTACAACAGCAGGCCCGTCCCAGGGGGGCAGGCCCAGTACCAGTGGGTCCCCTTCCATGGAGGTGAGAGCATCAGGGAGGGGAGCCAGGCTCTCAAAATCATCAGGGAGGGGGGTGCTTGGCTCTGGGTTTCTTTCCGGCTTCACTTTGGGGATCCCAGTGCTGAGCCTGCCCCAGAAATCAGGACTTTGCCGGGAATGCTAGATCTGTGTGTGTTGCATGCTTCACATACACACACAACCCTACAATTGCCTGGGTGGGAATTTGCTGAAAGGGGAGAAAGTGTTTCAAAACATTTCCTTCCACCTGAGGGGAAAGTGAACCAGGATCCCCGACTGTGGCTGTCCAGGCTCAGAGGCGAGTCAGGTATGGGTGTATGGGGGGGGGGAGCGCACAATCTGGTCAGCCCCCTGGAGCAAAGGCAGTGAGAGAGACTGAAAAACCTCAGTCCTGGTCTAGCACTGTGACCTTTAGGCCAACCCCCCCTCCAATCAAATGGACAGGGCAATTTTTTGTGCCACTGCCTGGCTCTCATGCCCCCTCTGCCTCCTTTGCCTCCCCCAGCTGCCAACCTCTGTGACCTAAACTGCCTGGCGGTGGGACACAATTTTTACTACAGCTTTGGCCGAGTCCTGGACGGAACCCTCTGCAGCCCAGCGTCGCCAGATCTCTGCATCAGCGGCCGGTGCTTGGTGAGTCCACTGGCATCGGATGTGAAGGGTTGTGCCTGTCAGGGGGAGGGGTGTGATGGAAGGGCCAGAGAATTTCCCAGGAAGCACTTACCAAGGAGGGGGTGGCAGGGAGAGACAAGGGGCAGCGCAGCCCCCCCCCCCGGAGCAGGATGGAGGCAGAGGAAGAGACCGAGGAGAGCCCTCCCTAGAAACTCCGTTCAGCTGAGGGAAGTAAAGGTTAGTCCGGCAAGATTCTGTCTGCCTGGTGCGAGGAAATAACTAACTTTGGCTGGATTGTTCAACGTTGTTCTTGGGCTCCCCCCCCCTGCTTTTGGCCACTGGAAGGATACACAGCCCAGATCTTCCTATTCTCTAGCATTGGGCTGTCCTCGGCCGTCACTCTCCAAAGGCGGCAAGAGAAAAACACAAAAGTCCACACAAGTGAGGCGTATCACAAACCGAGGAAGCACTGCAGCAACCGCAGCCTCATTGTTGAATGAGTGGCTAAAGGAAAGTTGCGGGTGTTGTCGTTTTCTAGAGGAGCAGGGCTCCGGAGGAAGAGCAGCCCGCCCACAAAACAAGCGCTTGCCTTTATGGGGGGGGGGAGGAAGAAGAGGAGAAACGTTTTCTCTGTCCCAGGACGTCCAAGGGCACCAAGGGCTTTCTCCATCCCCCCATAACAAGGGGCGTCCCTTCCGGGCACCTCTAATTGCCGCCCTTTCTCCAATCCCTCAGACAGCCGGTTGTGATGGGATCCTGGGCTCCGGGGCACTGGCCGATGCCTGTGGCGTCTGTGGGGGCCGGAGCGAGTCCTGCGTCTTCGTCCAGGAAGCCTTCCGGGTGGCGATTCCCGCCTCTGGTGATTGAATGCGCTGACGTGGGTGAAGCTTTGGCTTTTGTCAACCCAGCCCCCTGCCTCTCCTCCTCCTCCTCCCCCCCACCCGCACGCCTCCCTTCCTCCCCTGCTGCTGCTCTGCTGGCTGGCCGGGGCTGTCCTGAAGGCGGGTCTTGCCCATCTGCCACGCCTGGTGCCCTCTAGGAGCCCCATCTCCAGGCTTACAGGCCAAGCACCTGGCACTGTCCTTCTAACCAGCTGAAGCCCTTTGCACCTGCTTCCTGCCCACAGAGGGGGCACCGAGCACTCCTTGATGGGCACCAGAGTCTCATCATTCTTGGCACGCGAGAGCGACACAAAAATGCTCCTAGGCAATGGGCAGACCCCCCTGGGCCTGCTTGGAGACCAAAAGCAGGACGTAAAGGGTTAAGAATGGGTGAAGACAGGAGAGACGCATTGTGAGTTTGTGAAATTTACAGAGAGGGCAAGTGTGGAATCAGTCTCAATGAAACGTATCCAGGCACATCTGTCCTGGATACATAATCACAACATGGAAGTGGTGGAAACGAGGGAAAGTTTGCAAGCATAGCAAGGTTTGGGAAGGTGCCCTGGATGGCATCAGAATAGAATAGAGCAGGAAGGGACCTTAGAGGTCTTCTAGTCCAGCCCCCTGCTCGAGCAGGAGCACCTATAGCGTTTCAGACAGGTGGATGTCCAGTCTCTTCTTAAAGAGCTCCAGTGATGGAGCGCCCACGATTTCTGGAGGTAAGCTGTTCCACTGGTTGATTGTCCTCACTGTCAGGTTGATTGTCCTCAGTTCCAGGTTGCTTCTCTCTTTGGTCAGTTTCCAACCGTTGTTTCTCGTTCTTCCCTCTGGTGCTCTGGTAAACAACCTGGCCCCCTCTGCCTTGTGGCAGCCCCTCAGATACTGGAACACTGCTATCCTGTCTCCCCTATTTCTTCTTTTCCTTAGACTAGCCAGACCCAAGTCCCATAGCCGTTCTTCGTATGTTTTAGTCTCCAGCCCCCTGATCATCTTAGTTGCTCTTCTCTGAATTTTTTCCAAACTCCATCAAACCATTCTAAGGACACTGTGCAAACGACACAGTTGCAGATTGTACCCTCTTGTCCCGTCCCACCTCCTGCGCACTTCTCGTCCAACCTCATAGACCGGAGCTGACAAGTGCGTGCCAGGAAATAAAGTGTGTGCAACACTGGGAGGTTGCAGGTCTGCCCCTGAAGGTGGGAGTGCCAGTGGGTGATGCAGAGAAGCTGCTGCTGCGGTGGATTCTGACAACAGGAGAGCCAGGGATGAATTTGGAAACGGAAGGAAGGTGGGGGGAGGGGATGGCCTTGTTTCCCCTGGTGAAGGAAGTGGGGGAGGGAGGAGGCTGGAAGGGCAGAGAACGACAGGCGAGCTGGGCAAAGAAATGGCTCTAAGTCTAAGAGCAGGTTTGATGAGGTGATTCAGGCTGAACTCTTGAGAGCGGCTGCCCAGGCAGTGAGGAGGCAGGCTCCCTTCCTGGCCCTGGGAGGAGCTGGGGGGGGAGGAAGAGGAGAGAAAGGAAAGAGGGTGGTGGAGGAGAAAGGGCCAGCCTTCGATTAATCTTCCAGAAGAAATAGATAGAAAATGGGCCCTTCCTCGGAGCTGCATTCATGGGCACCCCTCCAGTCCTTGAATTGGCACGGGGACCCTGGCGT
Source organism: Protobothrops mucrosquamatus (assembly GCF_001527695.2). Classification (NCBI taxonomy): domain Eukaryota; kingdom Metazoa; phylum Chordata; class Lepidosauria; order Squamata; family Viperidae; genus Protobothrops; species Protobothrops mucrosquamatus. Next base: position 121,923 of record NW_015387827.1, on the reverse strand, counting down.
GGCCCAGGGGGTCCTCACAAAAGTCAGGCATTTTCATGTCACCATTCCTCCCACCATGTGAGGATGGGTCTAGAAGTGGACGGAATGACGTAATTGGTAGTCAAAAAGAGACCGGAGGAGGAGGGGAGGGTGCCGTCAGGAGAAACTGGCCATGAAACAAGGGAGGATCAAGAAGGAAACGGTGCTGAAACATGAATACAAAAACTGGAGGAGAGAAGCACGTTGAGGTGTCTGCATCATGAAAATTCACAAGGATTGGATTGAGAAAACAAAGCAGAGGAAGCTACCAATGGCAGGCAGAAGGTCTTTTGAGGGCCAGGCTGATGGTTGGTAAGAAGCTGAAGGTGGAGGGAGGGAAGGAAGGAAGGAAGGAAGGAAGGAAGTGGTCACTAGGAGTTGAAGATGACTTGATGGCACATAATCACAACATGGAAGTGGTGGAAATGAGGGAGAGTTTGAAGGAACAGCAAGGTCTGGGAAGGGGCCCTGGAGAGCACTGAGCTGTCTTGGCCATCCAGGAACTGTGCCAAACTCCTCTTCTGAGCGAGTGCCATCATGGGAGGTCACAATCCTCTGAAAGCAGGGAGTCGGGGGTGGGGAGCAGCTGCAAAGGCCAGGGGGGGGGCAGCAGCCCTGGGAAGCCACCCAGGAGTCCCCCCCCCCCAGCACAGGTCCCACTTCCCTTGGGGCCCCACCCCTCGGATCTCCCCTGCCTCTGCCTCTCTCTGACTGGCTCCCCTCTGATTCTTTCCAACAGGTTTCTTTGGGTACAGGAATGTGACCCGGATCCCGGCTGGAGCCAGACAGATCAGGGTGATCGACCACAGCCGCAACTACCTCGGTAGGTCCGTCCTTCCCTTCCTCCCTAGCTGGAGGTTAAGGATGGGGAGGGAGGGGCAACAGGCATCCAATCCTGCCAAGCCCTAGTTTTGCTCAATTCCATGATGGGGGTGCACAGCCTGGAGCCCCAGCCCCTGGGTGCCCCACCTGTCCTGTACCCAGCAGAAGAACTGCTTCGCTCTCACCCAACACAGACAGAGTAACTCCACAGAGGGATGGCATTCAGACTATTTATTCTTCAGGGATCTCTAAACAGTAACTCACAGTTAATGAAGAGTTCTTGTGGTGTAAAAGAATAAAGGTAAATTCACCCCATGTTCCTACGGAGCAAAGGGCCTCGTGGCTGGACTACACAAAGACTTTAACGGAGCTCCTAGCCCTCCTGGCTAGGATTCATGGAGAGATAATAGACTGGCACTTAAACAGGATATCCTGTAATAAAAACACAAGACCCTCCCAGTGGCCAGTCCTAACACAGATATAACCAGGTAACAACTAAAACTACATGTCCCAGAAGGCCACCCTTAAGTGACCCCCTCCTCTGCTGGGAGGGAGTGTGGGACGGCTCCCCACTCTGGAGGCTCCAAAGGAAGGGAAACTACCCCAAAGCAGACAAGGAGCGCCACCAGGGCCTGCGGGCATGGGAACAAAACGCCACTGTTCTGTCCCAGCCTACGTCCGTCTTTGTTGCGTCACAAAAACAAACCCCTCTTTAACAGTAGGCTGGGAAAACCAACCCCTTTTTATTTCAAAAACAGTCCTGATAAGTTTGCTCAAAAACAAAAACAACAGAATACTTTTCCACAGATAATTGGTTAAAAAAGCAAACTGCAGCTGCTGGTGCTGCCCCCCCCCCC
>NW_015387827.1:106490-120126 GCF_001527695.2 Protobothrops mucrosquamatus | reverse complement strand
CACAGGGTGTCATGGTTGTGGCAAGCTGAGGCAAAAGAGCAGCCGCAATGGGGACGCAGCCCCCACATTCCCTGCTGACCTGGGTCTGCGTGCTGCAAGGCCCAGATGGCTGCTTCTCAAAGCAGCAGAGACCTCCAAACTACCCCCTAGTTCTTCCGCTTTCTCTCTCCGGAGCCCCACACCCACCCCAAACCCTTCCTGTGCTCCCTCCCTCTGCAGCCCTGATGGAAGCAGACCAGCACTATGTCCTCAATGGGGAGTGGGCTGTGGATCGGCCAGGCGCATTCGAGGCAGCAGGCACCCAGTGGCATTACACTCGCACGGATAACGGTCACGAGACCCTTGAGGCGGCTGGACCCACAAGCGAGGATCTGTTTATCATGGTGAGGGGATCCCCTAGCACAGTGGTTCTCAACCTGTGGGTCGGGACCCCATTTGGGGTCGATCGACCATTTCATGGGGGTCGCCAAGCAAGGCTGTCCGCCATTTTTTTTGTCCGCCATTTTTTTCCCTTTTTCCGGCGGGTGCCTTACCTCCCTTGGGCTGGGCCAGCTGGTGGTCGGCCTGCTCCGTCTCTGCCACTTGCCAGCTACGCCTCGGCCGGCGCAAGGGGCGGAACCACGCATGCGCGGTGCTCCCGGGCAGGGAAAGTCCTTGACTTACGACCGGCTGGGTAGTCCTCGACTTACGACCGGTTTAGTCCTCGACTTACGACCGGTTGGGGTCGCGGCATTAAAAAGGTTGAGAACCACTGCCCTAGCAGAAAGGAAATAGCACAAATCACTGTTTTTAGCCCCTTCAAAGACGGCCACCTCTGGACACTAAATGCTGGGTGGGAGGGACAGGCCACCCTCTGATCTGTGGTCCTCACCCTAGAGACATGGGAAACAGCGCACAGAACGTGTGTCTTTGGCTTCTGCTGGTTCTCTAGACTGGTATGCAAGGAAGAAAATTGTATGGGGCCGGGAGCAGTTTTGCAAGGGCAGGCAGCTGGAGAGGGGCTGCCCCTGCTTGCGAGTATGCCTGGCCTCTGCTAACACCCCCCAATCCCCATTGCCAGGTCCTTTTTCAGGAGGAGAACCTCAGCATAGACTACCAGTACTGGGGGCCAAGGAAGCAGATCCCCCACCCTGCACAGGGGGAGGGCCATGCTCTGCGCCAGCCCCAGGCCAGAGAGGTAGAGGCCCAGCACCCAGAAGAGCCTGCGCACTTTCCTGAAGCCACAGCAGCGATGCAACGTTTCACCAAGGCCCAGGAGATGGCCAACGAGGTGCTGCAGAAGGTGGTCACCCCAGCACCGAGGACTCCTACAGCGCCAGGTAGCTCTGGGGCAGGCGCAGAGGGGGGGGCGTCCATTTCAGTTTCTCCAGCAGACGTAGGAAGAGAAGCGATGGGCAGGGGAAGCATGACAGATTTCTCGGTGCAACAGCTGGCCCCGTACCCCAGCTGTGGCCCCAAAGGCCCATAGACATACAGTAGCACCCTCTAGCTGAGCGATGCCACCCCAACTTCCCAAAGGCTACTTTATTCTTTGTTAATGAAGTTCACAAGAAACCAAGCTGGAAGTCCTTTGGAAAGGGCTGCTGCCCGAGAGAAGGGTCAGGCCTTCCTTGCGGGGGGTGGGGGGTGGGTGAAGGGTGGGCACCGGCTTTCTAGGCCACACTGTGCCACATGCTCCCGGGGAAGGAGTCCTTAGGGATGCTCATGCATTGGCAGGCAGATATCCCTGTGAGGCAGAGATGCCTTAGCTGGCAAGCCAGACCCTGAGAGAGTGGGAGAGGGGCCTTGAGGTCATCCACTTCCAACCTGCTCACTTCCAGCACCAGAGACCCCACCTCTCCCGAGGCCTCCCAGGGGCCTATTTCTCCCAGCAAGGAGCAGGCAGACCAACGAGACTGTTGGACATCAGAGTCGCTGCCATAGGAAGCCCTAAACACGGGCACAGACCCTTGACCAATCACAGCCATACCCTCGACATCTTCCACTGCCTCTGTGACTGGTCATGGGCTGCCAAGCCACCCTCAGCTCTTAGCAGGAGACTCTCCCGCTTAGCTGGTCCTTCGGGTCTTCCAACGGTGTGCATCCCCCCCCCCTCTAACGGAGTTCGTTCCCCTTGCCAAAATAGGGTAATTGACTGGGAGCTGCTTTCCCCATTGCCCTTTCAGGAGCTCCTCAGCCCACAGGTGCAGTTGCGCCAGTCCCTCAGCTATCTGCATTCAGCTGAGATGGGTGGTGGAACTGCCCTCCCCTCCACCAAACCAGCTGGCATCATCAGCCCCTAAAAGCCCCCCCCCACTCCTGCAGGTCGGAGGGGTGGCAGCTTGACCAGGAACAACTGGTGGCCCTAGGCCGTTGGAAAAGCACACTGGCCCCCCACAATTTCCCCATGGGACGCTGCCTTTAATCCAGGAGAAGGAGGCCAAACCTCTCCTTGCCAGCGGCGGCAGCAACAGCAACCCAGGCCAGGGCACAGCCCTAACCCTCTCTTTCTCTTTCTCTCCTGGCCTTGCAGGACGGTGTGGGAAGTGCGACCCGCTGAGAGGGAAGTCGCAACGCCTTCACCACTACTGCAACAGCGACTTCGGTAGGTATTCTCCCCACTTGCCGGGCTGGGCTGAGGGAGAGACCGGCTGTGCTGCGGGGAGCTTCTGCCGTGCACCTGCACAGAATGCGGGTCTCCCGGTGTGCCGGTTCCTCCCTTCCGTCCGTCCATGTCGGGCTCCATTCAGGCTGCACAGAAATTGACGTTATGCGGCTTGTTGCCGCCGGTGCAGCCGCTTGGACGGCCCGGGAAGAAACCGACGCCGGCGCTTAAAGAGGCTCTCCGGCTGTGCCTCGTTCGCGCACCACGGGAGCTGCGGCCAGACGGCCCGGGACTGCGGCGGTGGCGCGCCAGGAGGAACGTGCGGAGTCCGCATCCTGGGGGAGCCGGCTTCCGCGCCAGGAAGACTGCCTTCGTCCTCCCTCCCTCCCTCCCTCGCGGACAAGGGCGGGTTGCAGGGGACCCGGGGGGGATGGGGGACCGAGGCTCTTCTCACCGACTGGCTGGCTGGCGGGCTTCTTCCCGGCAGTCTTCCGAGCCCGGATCCTCTCGAAGCGCTACGTCGGCTCCGAGACGCGCTACGATGTGCAGGTGCAGCAGACCTACCACAACCGCTTCCCGCTGCGCTCGCGCGAGTACGTCTGGGTGCCCAACATCTGCGACTGCCCCCACCTGCTGGAGCGGCGCGAGTATCTGCTCATGGCACGGAACCACGTCAACTTCGAGCAGACCCTCAACCGGCTCCTGTTGCAGCGCGACGGCTACGCCCGGCCCTGGTCGCCCCGCGAGGACCTGCAGCTACGAGACGCTGCCCTGCATTGCCAGCCCGGCCCGCCCGCCTGAGAGCCTCCGCCTGCGCCAGGAGCCGCGAGAGCCCCCCCGACTGCTGAGTGCGCCACCAATGCCTCCTCCGCCCCGCCCGGCAGGGGAGCGCACACTTATGCGCCCAGACGCCGGACTCCGCAGCCACCGCCGGCGCGCTGGGCTTCTGAGCCAGCCGACTGCACCGGCAGATCCCGCCGCGCCGCTTCCAAGCCGGGCGAGTCCGGGAGGCTCTCTCGCCTCCCCAGGACTGAGCGGAAGGGCGTCTATTCGATCAGCCCCGAAATTGTCCCCCGGAAGAGCCTCCAAGCCCCGGGCGCCCACTCGCCTCTGGCTCCCTTGGGTGATGCTGCTCCCGAGGGGGCGGATGGACGGACCGCACCAGCCGCCCCGTTCTGTGTTAGGCTCAGGGAATCGCCCTGGGTGTTTCTCCTGCCACCACGGAAGCCACCTTCGGCCCCTCATACCTTTTACCTTCCAACTCGGTATCCTTAATCTTCGGGTGGAATTTTAAGTTTAAAATAAATGTACACGTAAACCACAAGCAGGAAACCAGCTTAAATGCTACTAATAAAGATTTGTAAGTTTATGATCTACGAACACAAATTTAAAGAGGTAATGAAGCCAGTGACTTAAAAAAAACCCCATAAGCCTAAAACTGATGATGTTGCCTTGTTGGGTAATGAAACACTTGCCAAAAGAAAAAAAAACCCACAACCAAGCTCAGAGAGAACCAAGAACCCTGAAGTTCAGTCCTGAACTACAAATATCCTCTTGTGTTTATAAGCCTAAAATTTAAAAAGACTAATTAAAAAAAATTAAATTACAAATGAATTTGCAAAAACGACGATTCCGCGGAGAACGAGATCGGCGCCTCTGCATCCCTCCTCCTGCTCGCACTTACAGCGAAGGCCGGCAGGGGGCGCCAGGACCCAACCGAGACCTCAAAAAAGGAAATCCAGCTGAAGGTGGCGCTTAAAGAAAGCCTAGACCAGTGATGGCGAACCTTTTAGAGACCGAGTGCCCAAACTGCAACCCAAAACCCACTTATGCATCGTCGAGTGCCGGGTGGGCATGGCCCATTGGCTGGCTGTGGCCCGTTGGGTGGGTGTGGCTGCAGTAGTAACGGCAGACTGGGTGGGACTAAAAAGTTCAATCAATCAATTCCAACTTTGCAAGTTTTTTTTTTCCCCGGAAGAAGTTGAAATTGACTGATTGAGCCTTTTTTTTTTTTGCACATGGCGGCAGAGGCCTAAAGCGAAAAGGTTTTATAAAACCCAGCTGAAGCCCTAGGACTGGGGCGATGGCGTGCGTGCCCACAGAGAGGGCTCTGAGTGCCGCCTCTGGCACCCGTGCCCTAGGTTCGCCACCACTGGCCTAGAACGAACTCCTGCCAGCAGGGACCCTCAAATGGGGGAATGTCCTCCCTGCAAGAGAAACCCCTCCAAATAGCCTCAGTCTGTTTTTTAAAAAAGGGGGGAACTACCTCACAGTGACCCTAGTGCTGTAGTCGTCAGGGCAGGTAGGTCGCTGTGAAAGTCTGACACGCCCACAATGGCCTCGGGAGAGCAAATGGGGTGAAGAGGGGAGCCAGGAAGGTCAGTTCCCACCCTTGGCCGGGGGAAGATTCCAAAGCGCAGTAAAAGAATCCCAGCCGGAACACAAAGCTCGGGCCGGGAGTTGTTCTGGAAAGCTCCCCAGGGTGGCTCAGAGACCCCTTTCAAAACCAAGAGGCCGCCATAGCCCAAAGGAACAGCTGTGCTCCAAGAAGCACTGCAAGGAGCACCTGGCAGAAAGCGAATCAAAGAAAACTCTCTGTCCGGACTAGGCGATCTGCAGGGGGCACCGCTAGGCTCCCCGCTGAAGAGTCTGGATAGGAGCCCATGGGAGAGCCACCCCATTCGGCCTGACAGATCTGGGTGGCCTGTGGTGTAATCTGCATTAACTCTTATTATGTCGTTGTATATTCTGATGTTACTGTAGGTTGGTTGAACTGTATGCCGCCCTGCATTGTGGGTGTCCGTATAAATTGACTGAATAAAGTGATCAGCCACATTGGTAAAACTAAACTAATTCCTGGGGCCAGGCGGGACCTCCACGATTGTAGCAATGACCTCCTGGGCTGCATCAACAGGTCAAGCCGAGACCAAAAGAGGCCTTTGTTTCATCAGCATGGGTCAGTCAGTCCCTGGGCACCATATTTTAGGAGGGATATTGAAAAAGGGGGAGAGGTCTCTCCAGGGGAGAGCAAGCAAGGTGAGGTGGGGCCCGAAGAGCAGCGGTTGGGGACCTTGGGGGTGTTTAGCCTGTGGGATGCGCTGGGGTGGTTGAACGCAGAGGCCGGCTGCACGGGGGCCGGAGGGCCTTCGCACGGGGATTCCCACACTGACACCAGGGACAGCCTGGTGGTCTCCAAGGTTGCTCGCACGCCATGGATCTGTGAAAGGAGTTCCCCCTCGTATCTCAGGGCCGATGTCGGCAGAACGGGGAAACTCAGATGCGCCCTCCGTGGAGGCTGGTCCCTGCCACGGGGATCTCTTCTGAAGGGAGGAGGCAGCCCCCCTGGCTATGCCTGCCACCCCCAGGTGCTGAACCTGCGCACAGAGGCCACTCCGTGGATGGGGAGGGGGCAGGGGAGACTGTGGCCCACTTCCTGGCATGTCTCCTTGTAGGGGTCCAGAATCACCATGTTTGGGACGGCGGTGTTCCCCCGCCTCTCCGCCAGCAGATAGATGCGTCCGTTGGCCGAGCTGCATCCTTCAAAGAACTTCTGAGCCAGGCCGTCCTCCTCCACGGGGGTCCACTCGTCAGTGCAGACGTCGAGGCGGAAGGCCCCCCCTCCGACGGTGTAGAGGGCCCCGTTCAAGGCTGCCACACAGAGGTCATACCTGAAGGGGAGAGAAGCAGGGCAGGGGGAGGGAGGTACCCACAAAAGACACTGTTCTTTGGAACTAGTTGGACCCACTGACAGGAGCCTCCCTGCCCCACGAGGAGCTCCCCCCAGAGCCTGAACTGCCGGCAGCCGAAGAGCTCAATCCTGTTGAGAAGCAGTATTGGGGTGCTCCACATCTGGGGCACCTATCAGGGTGGGCTTTCATACAGTAGCTTCATCTTTCTGAAACCCGCATGAGTTAAGGAATCTTTCCCCCCAAAAGGCATGTCTGACGGAGGGCAGAAATGGCCCCCAAGCCCACCTTTTGGCCCGGCCTCTTCTCTTCTTTGGCCACACAGGACACTCTCCCCCTCCCACAAAAAAAAAACAACACAACACCCCAGGAAAGCCAGGCGCAGCCTCACCTTGGCAGCGGTGAGAAAGAAACAACATCCCACGTGTCTCTCTCTATGTCCAGCCGCTGAACTGCCCGGCAGACGTCCCCGTTCTCATCCAGGCCACAGACCACGTAGATCCGCGTCCCCACACCGGTGGCTCCGGCTCGTTCCACGGGGTGGATCAGGGGACTGGCGGGTTCCCAGGAGGACTCCGCCAGGGCAAGGCGCTCGACGCTGGGGGTGATGCCCTCCGGGGTGCTGCCCCCCATCACGTAGAGGTGGAAGCCAACCCCCACTGCGCAGTGGCTGTCGCGAGCCTCCTTCATGGCCGGCCCCTCCAGCCAGCGGTCATCCCAGCTGTTGTAGATCCACACCCGGTCCACGGGGGCCCAGAGAAACTCCTCCCGGAAGTTCCCTCCCGTGACGAAGAGGAGGTTGCCTGCAGAGAGAGCGCAGGGAAAGGAGGAAGGGCGGCACTTCGCTCCTGGCTGGGAAAAGAAAAGGGTTGGGCCGCTCCCTCCTGGCATGGGGAGGTGCCCCCCTCTTGCCCTGCCCGGGACCCTCAGCAACAGCGCACCAGGCAGACTCACAGTAGCGCCCTGTGGGGCACCCTAAAGTGGGGCAGGCTGACTGCCACCCATGGGGGGGGGGAGGAGCGGGAGCCCCTGCCTGGAGCCAAGGGTCCCAGGCGAGCCCCAGAGGCCGCTGTTCCCCAAGGACTGGCGTTTCAAGGGAGGTTGCCTCGGGACAACCTGCTCCCTATTTGGCCACCCAAACTCTCTCGCTCTGCCCCACCTGCTTTCTCCAGGCCCCACCCTGGTCAGCCAAGGGGCGCTCGGAAGTGAGGAGGCTCCCAGCCACCCAGAAGCGGAGCAGCTCTCCTCCTGTCCCTGTGTCTGCCCAGAGAGCATTCGGAAGGCTGCCACCCAAGTGCACTTTCTAGCTTGCAGCCCATCCAGACTTGGAAGCCGAGCCCCGGATTCAAATCCCAGCTCCCACTTCCCTCCAGTTCCTCCCTGGCCATTGGGAAGGGAGGCCGAAGGCCCAGCAGCTGCAAAGCCAGGAACCGGCCCCAGGACAGAGAGCCGGGGAGCCCCTCTGGTTACAGGGCAGCTCTGGCACCGGGGGGGGGGGGGCTCCTAGACTAGAGTGAAGCGCATCTCGGTTGGCTCATCTTATCAGAAGGGCTTTTAAACTACGATTGAGGGGCGGGGGCAATCTTCACGACCTTTAGCACCTAGTAGGGAGGGAGTAAAGAGAAAGAAGAAATAAAAAAAGAAAAACATAATGTAGAGAGTGATGGAAAGGATACAAATGGACCCAACAAAAGAAGAGGTGGAGTTGCATTATATACAAAAGATCACTATAGCTCCACAGAAATCCACAAAACCAAGGATGAAAACCTCCCTATTGATCCATATGGGTCAATATAAAAGGAAAAAGTGACATTGCCATAGGCATATACTACAGGCCACCCAATCAAGCAGAAGAAATAGATGGACTCTTTGCTAATCAATTAAGAAATGTATGTTGGAAACGTAACACAGTAGTAACGGGAGACTTTAACTACACTGAAATCAACTGGGAGACAAACTCTGCAGCCAGAGGGAGATCGAACAGATTCTTAACCAAGCTAGCTGGCAACTTTGTCACCCAAAAGGTGGAGGAGGGAACTAGAGGAAAAGCTACACTGGACGTAATTCTTACTAATAGAGAAGAAGAAGTGATGGAGGGAGTTGGAGTTGCCGGAACCTTGGACCACACTGACCATGTCATACTGGAATTCAATATAATGCAAACACAAGCAATAGAATACAACCCAACCAGTGTCTTAAACTTTAAAAGAGATGATTTTAACAAATTCAGAGAGCCTAAGCAAAATTTCATGGATAAAAATCCTAAAGGGGAAAAGGCTCAGAATGAGCAAAAGCTCAGAATGAACAAAGACTTGCAACAAAAGTCAAAAATAATAAAAAGTTTCTTTCAACATATAAATAACAAGAAAAGAGTCAAGAAAAGAGTCGGTCCACTAAAGAGAGAAGATGGCAAGCAAGAGAAAGCAGAACGGCTTAATTCATTCTTTGCATCTGTCTTCAGGCAAAAAGAAACTATAGCCCAACCTAACAAACACATAACTGTAAAAGACAGGCTAGAAATAAAAATTAAAATAAGAAAATGGTAAGAGAACCTTGACGAATATAAATCACCAGGACCTGAAAGATTACATCCCAGAGTTCTGAAGGAGCTGGCAGATGTTATCTCAGAACCCTTGCACCACACCTTTCATAAATCCTGGAGCACCAGGGAAGTACCTGAGGATTGGAAAAGGGCTGATGTGCTTCCCATCTTCAAGAAAGGGGAAAAAACCAGACCAGGAAAATCAGCCTAACCTGGGAAAATACTGGAAAAAATAAACAAAAAACAGATCTGTGAACATCTAGAAGCAAACAAAGTTATAACTAGCAGCCAGCACGGGTTTGTTAAAAAAACAATCATGCCAAACCAATCTTATTTCACTCTTTGACAGAATGACTAAATTAGACCACTTGCGAAATGCTATGGACGTATACTTAGACTTCAGCAAGGCATTCGACAAAGCAGACCACAACCTACTCCTTGGTAAGCTAGAAAAATGTGGGATAGGCAGCACCACCACCAGATGGATTTGTAACTGGCTGGCAAACTGTACTCAATGGCTCTACATCCACACGCAGAGAGGTAAGCAGTGGGGTACCACAAGGCTCCGTCTTAGGCCCAGGACTCTCCAACATCTTCATCAATGACTTAGATGAGGGAATTGAAGGGGAACTCATCAAATTTGCAGAAGACACTGAGCTGGCAGGAATAGCCAACACCCCAGAAGACAAACTCAGGATCCAGATGGATCTTGACAGACTTGAACGATGGGCCCTATCCAACAAAATGAAATTCACTTAGGCAAGAAAAACCAAAGGTACAATTACGGAGTAGGTGAAACCTGGCTCAAAAACAATAATTGTGAGAGGGACCTTGGAGTCCTAGTGGACAACCACTTAAATAGGAGCCAGCAGTGTACAGCAGCAGCCAAAAAAGCTAACACAATCCTTGGTTCTATAAACAGAATAGGATCAAAATCACGTGAAGTATTAGTACCGCTTTATAAAACCTTAGTAAGGATATACACCTGGAATACTACATTCAGTTTTGGTCACCACATCACAAAAAAGACGTTGAGACTTTGGAAAAAGTACAAAGAAGAGCAACTAAGATGATTAAAGGCCTGGAGACAAAAGAATATGAAGAACGGTTGCTGGATTTGGGTATGGCCAGTCTAAAGAAAAGAAGGATGGGGGGGGGGGGGAACATGATAGTAGTATTCCAGTATTGGGGGGGGGTGTCAAACCTCTTCTCCAAAGCACCAGAAGGCAAGAGAAGGAAGAATGGATGGAAACGGATCAAGGAGAGAAGCAACCTGGAATGAAGGAGAAAAGTCCTGAGGGTGAGGGGGAGTTAACCAGGGGAACAGAAGCTGCCTTCAGACGTTGTGGGGGCTCCATCACTGGAGGCTTTTAAGAAGAGGCTGGACAACTGCCTGACTGAGACGGGTACAGGGTCTCTCCTGCTCGACCAGGGGGCAGGACCAGGAGACCTCCAAGGTCCCTAAATCAGCTCTATTCTGATTTAGGAAGCCAGGAGCTGCTCTGGCAGTTCTTCTTGGCCCTCCTTGTTGTAGGGCTGCAGTCCAGAGCCCCCCACCCCACCCCACGGGAAGGAGCATTACCCACGGCAGCCACAGCGTACTGGGTGAGGTTTTTGCTCTTGAGTGGCGAGCAGGCTTGCCAGGCTCCCGTCTTGGGCAGGAAGTGGAAGAGCTCCTGCTGCTCTTGGTCGCGTTTCCCAGCCACCACGAAGAGGGTCTCGTAGCTCCGGCTCGCGCAGGGGGCCTGGGTGGCCTCCTGCCAGTTGGGGGGCGGGAAGCGGTCCAGCTCTTTCAGCAGCTGAGCTGGAGGGTCCAGCCCGGGGCGCTTGCTGCGCTTCACCAGGAGGCTTAGGAAGGGGAGGCTGAGGAAGGGGACCCGCACCAGGCCCACCAGCTCCAGGAAATCCTGGGCCCGCTGGGGCAGGTCTGCCACTACCCACTGCGTCACCGTGTCGAAGACCACATCCTCACAAACCACGAAGAGCTCGTCGCTCTGCAGCAGCTCCCTCAGAGTCGCCTTGGGCAGCTCCTCAACCTCGCCGTGGGTCACCACGTCAGCCCAGTGGCTGAGGGCCACGTTGAGGGCAGCAGAGTCGAGCGCCGGGCAGGCAAAGTGCTGAGCGTAGGCCCTGAGGCTGAGGCAGTTGGAGACACGCAGCTCCCTTTCCAGAAAGGTCTCGCAGCGCCTCTTGGCCGCCTCCAGGCGCAGGAAGTCGGCTGTCTGCAGAAGGCTGGCCACGCTGGCAGGGTTGAGGCTGAGGCTGCCTGTCCGGGTGAAGTCCAGGAGTGCCCGGAAGGGCTCTGCCTCAACCCCCTGGATCCGGATGTGCCGCTCTGCATGCTCCCGGGTGCCACCAAAGAACATGGCCTCAAAATAGCTGCTGTGGCAGGCCAGGGCCCACCGGTTGACAGGGAAGCACTTTCCCTCCACTTCCAAGACTGCGTCACACTCGGCATTGGCCTGAACTGCCATGCACGGGGTCGGATCCATGCCGGCTGGCCGGCCTGAGAAGCCAAACCCAGAATAAAACACCCTCCTGCCCTGCGACCTTGGCTCCCGCTCAAACCCTGGTGAAAGGCCAGCGGAGCAGTTGCTGGGCCCAATATAGACACGACTCCGACCCTAAAAATAGAGAGCAGCCTCCTTTACCCAGGGACCCATGTCACAGCCCCTCCTCCTACCTAGGCACTGCCTCTTTTGCCTGTCCGTCTGGAGCAAGCACAACTGTGTCGATACAAAAGGAAGAGGCACACCGATCCTGGCGACGCGAGGTAACTAGCAGGAAGCCAGATTGGTGCAGATTAGTGCAGGCCGAGACGCCTGAGGTATGAAATCCGGCTGGATGACTTGGCACCAGTCTCTCTCTCTCTCTCTGACAGCACAGCCTACCTCACAGGGCTGTTATGGGGAAAAGAGGAGTATTAACAATGTTTGCATTCTGAGTTGCATAGTACGACAGTAGGATAACTGCTCAGCTGCCCAAAGTCTTTGACCCTTGTCTGAACATTGCAACCGACGGCATTTCAAAAGACTTGACCCTAAGAGAAACGATGGACTGGACTGTGCCTGGGAGGCTGCATCTCCCTTTGGAGAAACAAGTTGGTCACGGAGCAGATCAAACTGTCCATCCACGGCCCAAAGAACCATCTTTGACTGACTGGCGCAGTGCTCTCCTCCTCTTTTTTATCATCCTTATCTTTGTGAGTCAGCCTCCTTGGTGTTGCAAGTTTGCCCTCCGTTATAAAATTGCTAAAATTATTAATCTTTTATGCAGCACTGGAGCTTGGCCAACTTGCCTCTAACATAGAAAGGAGAGAGAGAGAGAAGTTGGAAATAGAAGCTCAGCCATTACTTGTTTGGCCTAGGATGCAAATGGAATAATCAGCGACAGCACTTATACACTAGCCCTCTCTAAGCGGTTTACAGAGTCAGCATATTGCCCCCAACAATCTGGGTCCTCATTTTACAGACCTCTTGCGTTGGATCAAATTCTAGCCCAACAAGCAAAGCTGGATAGTTTGTAACCAAGCAACCATATCCAGACTAGGTTTAAAATGGAGCCCAGGAATCATTTTGAAGAAAATAGCTGTTGTGCCTCACACCCAGAGTACCATTTAAATTGACACTGTTTATAATTTTTTTCTCAATGAGCACTACCCATGAATTTTCACATTCTCCAACATTCAACTTGTGAGAAGATTCAGGAGGTGTTTTATTATTTGTCAACTCGAAAACTCTCCTCCTTCAGTGAGGAATGAAAAGGAAGACGAATGCTGACAAATTACACAAATTTTGTCACCTTTTTTTTATAACTAAGTGTTCACGCGGCTGCCATTCACTTGTCCTGGATGCCTTCCTGAGAAAACAGCACAGAGTTATCAGCAAAGACGAAGGCCGGAGGACACAGGACACAAACCAAGGACCAAACTGCATTGTTTATCCAGCGATTGAAGGAACAAGAACCAACAAGAATAATCGGGCGTATTTTACCAAACCTTCCAATTTTCTTTTGTTTACAGCAGAAAGATGGTCCAAAACAGCTGCAGACAAAAAGACATCACCTCGGTGTAAGACTATGTCCTGGCCCGCATACAGTGTCACACAAAATAAAGGGGGGGAAAATCCTATACAAAAAGAGCATAAAAAAATATTTTCTCTTGCAAACGAGGCTCCTTTCCAGAGACTGCATTCCGCTCCTCCTAAAGTCCGCACCGGTTCAGCCATCTTGCTGTTGAATGAAGGGGTTGGGGATGGCTTCCATGCCGTCCTGTGGGCAGATGAGGACCACGGAGGTCCCTCTGCAGACCACCAGTCCCAGCTGGCGGGTGTCTTCGGTGAGTTTGTACTGGTCATCTGGATCTGTGGGGGGGAGGGGAGGGGAATTAGGAAGGCAGGCAGGTGGCTGGGTGTGTGTGTGTGTGTGTGTCTCCCTGGTCTTCTCTCTGCAAAAAAAAGGCTCCAAAGGGGAGGCGGGAAGCAGGACGGACCCCACTCCCTCCCCCACTCCTGATGACGTCACCCAGCCGGGTCCTGAAACGTCTGCGAGGAAACCGCCAAAACCCCAAAGGGCACCCGGGACACGCAACCCCCCACCCCCACTTTATCCGAAGAGCCCCCCCGGAGGGGGAACGGGGAGGGGGGCCGCCTCCCCTTCGGCCCGGGGGGGGGGAAGAGAGACGCACCTCTCATGTACTCGACGGTGCCGTCCAGCACCAGGTTGAGCAGCGGGTCGAAGCCTTTCAGGACGCCGCTGGCTGTCGGGAGAGAAAGGGAGAAACGCCTGGCACCCCCCCCGTGAGAACCCCGTCCGACCGGCGGCCCC
>NW_015387827.1:103344-105568 GCF_001527695.2 Protobothrops mucrosquamatus | reverse complement strand
CCCCCCCCCTCCCCCGGTGCCTCCCCTCCAGTCTCCGCTGGCGCTGCAGGATCAGACGGCGTCGGTCCTGTGCGCGGCCTCCGAGGTGCCCGAGGGGGGCTTCGGCAACGCGGTGCCCATGGTGATGCGGGGCAACTGCACCTTCTACGAGAAGGTGCGCCTGGCGCAGGTGAACGGCGCCCGCGGGCTGCTCATCGTCAGCAAGGAGAGGCTGGTGAGTCCGCCGGGCGGGACCCTCCGAGGGGGGCGGGGAGCCCTGTCCTTGGGCGCCCAGGGGGGGAGGGGGAGGGAGGGAGGGGTTGCCCGCGCCCCCTCTCTCCTCTTTGTGGGAGGAAAAGGAACGGGGTAGAAAAAGAAGCAAGAAAGACAAAAGATACTGAAAAAGTGACTTTTAATCTCGTTCCCATATCCTTATTTATACACGGAATACTGGAATGAATCCTGCATCCAGCTTTGGTCACCACATTTCAAAAAAGGTGTTGAGACTTTGGAAAAAGTGCAAAGAAGAGCAACTAAGACAATTATAGGCCTGGAGACAAGAACATATGAAGAGCGGTTGCAGGATTTGGGCTTGGCTAGTTTTAGAGAACAGAAGGACCAGGGAGGACATGATAGCAATATTCCGGTATTTGAGGGGCTGCCCCAAAGAAGAGAAGGGGGTCAAACTATCCTCCAAAGCACCTGAAGGCAGGACAAGAAACGACAGATGGAAACTAATCAAGGAGAGAAGCAACCTGGAATTAAGGAGAAACTTCCTGACAGTGAGGACAATTAATCAGTGGAGCTAGGTTGCCTTCAGAAATTGTCGATGCTTCATCACTAGAGATTTTTTTTAAGTGATCAGACAACCATTTGAAATGGTATGGAGTCTCCTGCTTGAACAGGGGGCTGGACCTCCAAGGTCTTTTCCAGCTCTATTCTGATTGAATTAAACGTCCTTGGAACTGTTTCCCCCTTTCTAAGTTGCATTGCATAGTTCCCTTCTCCCCTATTCAACCCTGAATAATCAGTACATTCAGAAATCATCACTTCATTTTTATCCATAAAATGAAAATGTTTATCCACATAAAAGTCCATAAAAGGGTTTACAGTCTTTTATAAAAGTAGTAGTTTCCTCCTTAATCAAACATTGATTCAGCCATTTCTGCAAGTTCTGCCACCTTCACAACCCATTCACCAAGGTTTAAGGTGATTCTGTCCTGTGGCAATAGCAAAAGATCCTCTGTATTGCCCTTTTCTTTGGTTACCTTGTGTTCCTAAGCACACACATCCTGTAACAATTCTAACACCTTCAAGTCTCCCTCCAATGCATGTGGGTTGAACAGAGCTGCTCTGGTACTTGTTAAATAGATGCTGCTGAGTTTAGATTTCGGGGCCACTGAAATTGAGTTGATGCTTCCTAGGCGGTGTATTTAGGTGCTGCTTTCCTTTCTACTCCTCTCAGGTGCCCCCCGCTGGTAACCGGACTCAGTATGAGGAAATTGATATCCCAGTGGCCCTGCTCAGCTATGCGGATATGCTGGACATAGGACAGGTGAGCCTCCTCCGTGTTTCTCTGGTCTTCAACATAAATCAGGCACGAGGTGCCTCTAGATCAGAGGTCCCCAACCTTTTGGGCACCAGGGACTGGTTCCGTGGAGAAAGGTTTTTCCACGGACCGAAGTGTGTTATGGTTTTGTGTGCTGCATGCACCCCACGGATGGGGCTTTGCTTGTTTGTGTGGACTGGTTGCTGGCGTGCTGCAGCCTGGTACCTGTCCACGGACCGGGGGTGGGGACCCCTGCTCTAGATAAAATGTTGGGGAAGCTGAAAAGCAGAATCATTTTTTTTCAATGAAAGTAACACTGGCCATTTAATTGATAAACGGTAGTAAATTGTGGAACAAATATACCGCCTCCCCCCCCCCAAGGAAAGAGTAGTGTTTATTTATTTTATTTATTTATTTTAATTTATATCCCGCCCTTCTCCCGGACGGGACTCAGGGCGGCTCACAACGTATATTTAAAACAAAGGTGTATATACAATCCCCCCTATAAAACCGAATTAAACCGAATTTTAGAGTTGTGTTGTTTACAAATTCCTTAAAATGAACCCAATATAAAATCCTCCCTAGGCCAGGTCCGCTTGCTGGAAAAGCCATGTCTTGAGGGCGCGACGGAAGGTAAGGAGATCCGGAATCGTCCGAATCTCAGGGGGTAGTTCGTTCCAGAGGGCAGGGGCACCC
>NW_015387827.1:79868-101502 GCF_001527695.2 Protobothrops mucrosquamatus | reverse complement strand
CCTGAGCTGCCGCCGACGTCTCACCCACTGATGGCAGGTTGAAATCCCCCAAGACCATAAGTCTGGGGGTCCCCACCGCCACCCCGGCTATCACGTCAGCCAGCTCAGGCAGGGCTGTTGATACATAGCAGGGAGCCAGGTATATAATCAACAAGCCCACTTGCACCCCTTTCCCCCACTTCACAAAGAGCGACTCCACACCGTCTATCTGAGGCACAGTGGTCTCCCTTGGACAAAGGCTCTCCCTTATAATGGCCGTTTCTTAAAGAAATAGCATATCTTCTTTTTTACTGGTAGGCTCTTGCCTTGCAGACCTGGGGGCTCTAAAGTGTTGAATTGGAAAGACGACCATCCAGACCCCCTTTGAAGGCGATCTCACTACTTCACACGGCAGAGTGTTCTGCCTTTGCTCTCCTCTAGTGTTCTGGGGTCTCATCAACCCTCCAGGAATTGTCAAGCACTGCCAAGAGTTTTTCTCAGATCATTTCTGTAAGTCCTCCACGGGGAACTTCACTGGCCCTGCTGAGAGAGACGACCAGAGCTTCTTCCATTCCAGTTATTCCACGCAAAACATTCCTGGTTTGATTCTAGTAGTGTCACCCAGTAAACCTGAGGGAAGTGATCCCCCCCTGCACCCCTGGAGAGCACCAGTTGCCAGTCAGCATAGCTGCAAACCACAGAAATTGTGGGCTGCTTTAGTATTGAGATGTAGCTGCATATCTCAGCCAATCGATGCTTTGTAACCGTTTGACCTGCCCCCCCCCCACACACACACCTTCTCTGGACAGGTGGCCAAGGAGAGGGTTACGCCCTTCCTTTCTCCAGTGAACCTATGCTCAGACAGTTGGGCCTCTTGCAGGGTTTTTCAATGGACTCCGTAGCCACCTTTATAAAGGTGGAGGGGAATTGATCCTGGGTTAGTTTCTGGCAAAAAAGAAAAACTAAATGGCACAGTATACAAACATTACTGTCTGGTTCATTGGGATGGGGGCAGCATTGTATGCTCTGTCTGGAAAAAAAACTCATTTGTTTCTGGGGAAGAAGGGCTCTGTGTTTATGTGTTTCATTGAAATATTTATACTTGTCTGTAATTTAAGAGCTGAGCAGGGGGATGTGTGGGTGACTTGAACGAGGGAATATCTGATAAGGAAGTTGAAAAAACCTTCCATAATAATAGACAGGACAAACCTTGAGGTTAACCTCGGAGTTCTTCTGGGCTCGTCTGGGGGCTGATTGCCAGGAGAGGCCTCTGGATGGTAGCAAATCTCTCTTGATCTGCTGCAGATTCTCCACAGTTTCAGGCTTAGAATGTTTTCTAAGCTAGAAGAAACTTCCCTGGGAAAGAGGAAGTTTTGGAAATCTACCCTTTTGTTCCCCTGAGTAGCTGGACGCTTTCAGGCTGCTTCTGGAAGAAGCAAGTAAGAAGAAGTAGCCGGGCGAGTCCCTGGCTGAGCCGGGGCAAGCATGCGAGTTCACTGTGGAAGAACCAACTGTTAAAAACGGACAATAAAAGGTGCCACCATTTCTTAGATACCACTTTTTCTGCACATTTACCTTTCACGCTAAAAGAGGCTTCCTCTGGCTGCAGCCTGCAGCCCTTCCCTTTTTAGGGAACTCTCCGCCATTCCTGAAGCTCTCTGACTTTAAGGTGGCGAGGAGGGGAGGAGCTGCTCTGTCTATTGGTCCGAAATGGTATAGGGTTTCCTGCCTGAGCAGTTGGGGTTGGACTAGATGACCTCCAAGGTCCCTTCCAACTCTTTTATTACTACTATTATTATTATTATTATTATTATTATTATTATTATTATTATTATTATTATTATTATTATTATTATTATTATATTTTATTTTATTTTATTTTATTTTATTATTATTGTTGTTATTGTTATTGTTATTGCCAAAATAAAGAAGCTGGAAATCATTGTGGAAATTACTCTTGAAACTTTTGGATTAAAACTTTCTAGGGGATTTTATACTGCTAATCGACTCTGGAATTCTTTGTGTTTGTTTTTAAAACAAATGACTGCCTAAATGCTGTTTTGAGTTTGCTGTGAGGAGAGGGTGAAATAGTTTTGATTTTAACTGCCTCTGATTGGACTAGACCTGTGGGTACCTAAACAAAGAGGCAGAATCTTTCCTTTTTTCTTTTTGTATAGTAATGTTTGACCACAAGAGGAAGCCTAAAGACTGCACCATTACTACTATTTTAACTTTCGAATAGCATTGCCAAACCCATTGAATTTTATGCTATAAATCTGTAACTTTAAAACTTTTAACTTTAAAATCTAAGTTTCAGCCACACATTATTAACATGGCCACCCATAAGAGGACAGAAAAAGTAGATTATTAGGAGATACATTATTTTTAAGACCTTGTTTGGATGAACACGCAGCTAAAACACATGAATTAATTCAGGCAATGGGAACGAAGCTTGAATCCAAACTTGATACACTTGCAAAAGAACTCTGGGAGGAAATCCAACATTTAACTGGAGACAGAAGGATAGAGTGGACATTATGGAGCATAAAATGGAGAAGACAAATATTTTGTTTGAAGTTGACCTGGACAAAAGGGCAATTTTGGAATCTCAGATTAAATAATTTCAATTAAGCTTTTGAGCAATTCTTGAAAGAGTCAGGAGAAGATATTAGACTAAGGATGGTTAAAGCATTGGCTCAGTTGGTTAATTGGGAAGAAAAATTATTGATATGGGTGTAGACAAAAGTCTATAAAGTAAACTCCAGATTTGCCACAATGAGGAAATTACCAAGGAAGTGATCATGCTTTGGATTGCCACTTTAAACTCAAACTGAGAATAGAAAACGTGGATATAATTGTTCTGAAATAAATTTCTGGTCAGAATTTTGAGAAAAATGAAAGCTTATGCTTTGCTTACTGATATCTTGAAGAAGAGAAAAATCTTCAGCTGGGATAAACTTGAAGGAGTGATACTTACCTATAAGGAGCAAAGACTTAGATTGAATTCCATAGAAAAAGCCAAGAACTTTTTGATTAGACATAAACTAATTTCAGATCCAGCTGAAGAAATAGATATAGAGAAGAAACTAGATGTAGAACAACCTCAAAAAGGTGGTACCGAAGAAGATGTGGCTGAGATATCTGTACAGGAACTTGCTATTTTGTCTAAAGTTGGAGATTATGTCTGTTATATGGAGTATTAATGGGGCAAATGCCCCATTTAAGCGTAAAAAACTATTTCATTATCTGAGGAAACTCAATATTGACATAACCTGCCTTTCAAAAAACACATATCAAGGAACAAGATAAGACAATCACTTAAACAGGAGCCAGCCGTGTGCTGCAACTACCAAAAAAGCCAACACAGTGCTAGGCTGCATTAACAGAGGGAGAGAATCAAGATCACGTGAAGTGTTAATACCACTTTAAAATGCCTTGGTAAGGCCACAATTGGAATAATGCATCCAGTTTTGGTCACCACAATGTAAAAAAGATGTTGAGACTCTAGAAAGAGTGCAGAGAAGAGCAACAAAGATGATCAGGGGACTGCAGGCTAAAGCATATAAGGAACGGCTGCTGGAATTGGGTCTGTCTAGTTTAATGAAGAGAAGGACGAGGGGGGACAGGATAGCAGCGTTCCAGTATCTCAGGGGCTGCCCCAAAGAAGAGGGAGTCAAGCTATTCTCCAAAGCGCCTGAAGGCAGGACATGAAGCAACGGATGGAAACTCATCAAGAAGCAACCTAGAACTAAGGAGAAACTTCCTGACAGTGAGAACAATTAACCAGTGGAACAACCTGCCTCCAGAAGTGGTGAATGCTCCGACACTGGAAGTTTTTAAGAAGAGACTGGACAGCCATTTGTCCGAAATTGTATAGGGTTTCCCGCCTGAGCAGGGGGTTGGACTAGATGACTTCCAAGGTCCCCTCCAACGGTTGTATTATTATTATTATTATTATTATTATTATTATTATTATTATTATTATTATATACTTAACAAATATATGACTAGGGGAGAAATTTATATCAGCTGGTTTAAAAAAGGTCAGTGGAGTTGTCTTATATGTAAAACCCCAACTTAAACCTAAGTTACTCTTAGCAGATGAACGTGGTAGATTTGTAGTAGTGGAAATTGAACTTAATGGAATAAAATCAATAGTAGTTGGCCTGTATAGGCCAAATGATGACAAAAGTAAATTTTTTGAATAGCTTATGGATCAGTTAATACCCTTTTTGTATGAAAATGGGTTTATGTTGGGGGACTGGAATGGAGTGGTTTTACCAGCTTCGGATAGAACATCTACCAAGGGGATTGAACCCTCCCAGGGTAAACTACCAAAGACCTTCTTTGAGATGATGGACAGTTTAATACTAATAGACTCATGGAGATACAAAAATGGTTCAGCTAGAGAATATACTTTTTTTTCAGAAAGATATAAATCTTTTTCAAGGATTGATATGATATGGATTTCTAAAAATCTTGCAAATTTTTTTTGTAAAAGTCAATATTTTACCTAAATCTATTCCTGACCATAATCCAGTACTTTTTGTACTTAGAGGAAAGAGTTTGAGCTATAAATGGAGATTAAATGAATCTATTCTGCAAAAGGAGATGATTGTAAAAGATTATAAAAAGAAATGAGCATTTTGATAATCTAGGTAAAGGGACAAGAAAAAATCTCAGGAAAAGAAACAAAAGATATTGGATGAAGTTAGATAGAAAGAAATCGAACTGCAAAAGCCACCTACAGATCCTAAAACTTTACAAGAAATTAAATTGTTATGGCAACAATTTTCCATGTTAACAGTTCAAGAAATAGAAACAAAATTGAAGTATGTGAGAGAAGGCACTTTGGGTTTGCAAATAAACCAAGGAAGGGAGGGAGGAAGGAGGGAAAAGAGAATGATCGAGAAAATTTATGAAGGCAAAAATGCAATAATAGATAATGAGCTTGTTAAAAAGACCTTTCATAATTTTTACTCCAATTTGTATAAAAAACAGTTAGATATGTCTAAAATAGATGAATATCTTTTAAGACAATGGTTGCTTAAGCTATTACAAACTTAGAGACAACTTATGAATGATCCAGTAACTGCCTTTGATAGATCAGAAGCTATTAAAAAAAGTGAAACCAGGCAGAGCTCCGGGACCAGATGGCCTGACGAGCCCATATTTTGAGTGCTCTGAAGAGAAACATCTTCAGCCGCTACTAAAGGATATAATGAAAGGATATATTTACAGTGGTGGGGGGGGAGAGATTCCTCAAACACGGAAAGAAGCCAGTATTGTGCTATTACCGAAGGAGGTTCAAGATGTTACAAAGACAAAGAATTAGAGACCAATTTCGTCATTAAACAAGGACAACAAACTCTTTGCTGCAACTTTAGCAGAAAGACTAAAGGAGATCTTGCAGGCATTATATATATTCATGAAGACCAATCTGGCTTTCTGCCAAGAAGACAAGTGATAACTTGAGGACTGTTTTGAGTATCAATGAGTATTTACAATACCATAATGAGAAACAGGCAGCTCTAATATTCTCAGATGGCAGAGGAAAGCCTTCGACAGTTTAAATTGGGTGTTCATGTTTAAAGTGCTGGAAGAAATGGACTTTGGAGAGAAGGAGTCAAAACTGTTTATACGTCACAGCAAGCAAAGATTGTTATCAATGGTGGTTTAACTAATTCATGTGAAATTCAAAAGGGTAAAAGACAAGGATGCCCCTTGTCTCCTCTTTTGTTTATTTTGGTGCTGGAAGTTTTGAGTAGAGGTATTAGGCATGACGAAAAAGTAATGGGTATAAGCATCAAGAAAGAAGTTTATAAATTGAGGGGCATTTGCTGATGATTTGGTCCTATTCCTGCAAGACCCAAAAAATAATATAGAATATTTGATGAGAAAATTAAATGCGTTTGGGGCTTTAGCGGGTTTTAAACAGAAAACAACAATGTTGATGAAGCATCTGTCCTCTCAGGATTGTGTCTGGTTTTAAGGTCAAGAAAAAGGTGAAATATTTGGGGCTTATGTTGACAAACACAAATACAAAACTCTTTGAAAATAATTATGCGCCTCTCTGGAATGATATTAAAAAGGATTTACAAAGATAGGACAAATTACATTTATCTCTACTGGGTAGAATTTCTGTAATTAAGATGAATGTTTTACCAAAGATGCTCTTTCTGTTTCAGACATTACCAATACTTGCAACTGCTATTCCATTTAAACAATGACAATATCAGTTATTGCAAGATGCTAAGAAAAAAGGGGGTTTGGTTTACCAGATTTAAAATTGTCTTTTGATGCTTGTTGTTTGGTCTGGCTAAAAGAGTGGGCGAACCTCCAGAACAAGAAGCTACTTGATTTAGATTAGAAGGCCATGAATTAAGGTTTATGATAAAATAAATATTGATTTCAACAATCATTTTGTTAGACATGCCATACTAAGAGTTTGGAATAAATACAAAACAAGGCTCTTTATGAAGTTGCCACTTTGGGTGTTCCCCCACCCCCACCCCCAGAAGCTTTTTTTAAAAAGAAATGGTGGTGAAGGCAGACTGGTGGACTTATGGTAAAATAATATCTTTTAATTTTGGTGACCCCACCCTCAAGTCTAGGTTAGAGTTAGAATCAGAAGGTCATGTCTGCCATTGGTTTACATACTTACAATTAAAAGAAAGATTTAAACTAGATAAAAATAGTTACGGATTTGATTTTGTTAAAAATGAATTGGAAATTTTACTACGTGGTAGTGATGAAGATATTATTGCTAAGGTTTATAAAACGTTATTGAAATTGAATTTGGAAAGTGAACATGTAAAAGACTGTATGATTCAGTGGGCAAGGAACTTTGGGTATAATGTGATGCTTGAACAGTGGGAGAATACGTGGACGAAAAGCTTAAAATTCACACTAAATTATAATTTCAAAGAAAAAATTTATAAGGTGATGTATCTGTCATGGTTCCAACTTTGTGCTTGAGGTGGAAAAAAATGATATTTTGGTTTTGGGTTTTACCGACTAGATGGATTTGTTGTTATAGAAATGGCTGGTTGTTTGTGCCGTTATGGAAACGTCAAAAGTTGAGGCTCGTTGCTGATGCCTTATTATTTCACTGCAACGGAGAGAGTTCTTTCTTTTCCCTCCCTCTTCCGCCTTTTCCCCTTTCCCCTTACCTTTGTCTCCTACTACTTGCTTTTGCATTTCTGTATTTTTTATTGTAAGCTAATAAAATAAATACTAATAAGAGATCTGGGGTCTTGATTGCTATTGGGGAAGTTTTTAAGAAGAGACTGGACAGCCATTTGTCTGAAATGGTATAGGGCTGTGGTGGCGAACCTATGGCACGGGTGCCAGAGGTGGCACTCAGAGCCCTCTCTGTGGGCACGCGTGCCATCGCCCCAGTCCTAGGCCTTCAGCTGGGTTTTATAAAACCTTTTCGCTTTAGGCCTCCGCTGCCGTGTGCAAAAAAAAAAAAAAAATTCAATTTCAATTTCTCGCAGGAAAAAAAAAGATCTCACAAAGTTGGAATTGATTGATTGAACTTTTTAGTCCCACCCAGTCTGCCGTTACCATTGCAGCCACGCCCACCCAACAGGTCACACCCACCCAATTGGCCACACCCACCCGGCACCCGACGATACATAAGTGGGTTTTGGGTTGCAGTTTGGGCACTTGGTCTCACTGGTATAGGGTTTCCTGCCTGAGCAGGGGGTTCGACTAGATGACCTCCAAAGTCCCTTCCAACTATTATTATTGTTGTTATTATTATATTCATTAAACATGAACCTCAGTCGACTGAACATTCAAATTGGCTGGTGCTGATGGTTGACACGGGTTGCTACCAGCATCCTAGGTGTCAACCAGGTATCTCTTTAAAATGTAAGGTGTTCCGAGTAGCACAGTTTTTTTGTGACATTGCTGGAGTTATTGCAGGAAGCTGCAGTTTCTTGATGTGTTTTGCAAAGTTTTTGGACATAGTTCCCAGTGCCCCGATGACAATGGGTGTCACTCTTACACGTTTCATCCATAATCGCGCAGTTTCGATGGCCAGGTCGCGATATTTCGTCATTGTTCCAATTCTTTTTCTTCGACTCTGGCATCTCCTAGTACAGCGATATCCATCAGCTGTACGCTTCAGTTCTCTACAACTGCGCTATCTGGCGTGTTGTGTTCCAAATGGCGCTGTCGTTGTTGTTGTTGTTACTATTATTTTATTATTATTATGTTATTTTGGTCTTTTTTTTCCCTATTTTTGGCTAGTTGAGTGTCTCCTTTGCACAATATATAGATCTGGATTGTGTAGATCTGTGGATGGCCTGTCAGTCAGAGTGCCGGTCTTCTGGAAATTCCCCGGTGTTTTTGGACTTGGCTTGGCCTAGGATGGTCACAGTTTCCCAGGTGAAGCTACGGTTAAGCCTGTCCACATGTTGTGAAATTAAGGAGTTTTCATTCTGTCTTCCGAGGGCGCCTTGGTGTTCCTGGATGAGCTCTGCCTGTTTGCCCCACACAGTGGCTGTTGCACTCACTGCGTTGTATGTTGTAGATGACTCCTGTTTCTTTTTTCTTTTTTTCTTCTTCTGGGGGGCTGCGGGGTCTTTTTGCTTTACTTAGGATTTGTGGGGGGGGGGCTTTAGTTGGCTTGTGTGCTTGTACTGAGTCCCTGTGGTTGTAAAATAGTCTGTTGGTGGCTTCTGAGATCTTCTTGGTGTATGACAGTGTAAGTCCGTTTTAGGGCTTGTGTTGATTGGGTTGAGTTAGCGGACACTTTTTGATGAAGTTGTGTGGATATCCACTTTGTAGTAAGATAAGAATAAACTAAGACAGAGTTAAATTTCTATTTAAAGATTTAAATAGATTAAGGCAACCTATCAAAACTGGGTTTTTAGAGAAATTTTAAACGGCAACAAAAGAGTCAAATATCTTTGTGGGAAAGTGGATTGTTTGAACTGTTGTGTTAGGATTGGCCACTTAGCAAAGATAAGAGAGCAGAAGGAGACATGGGGTAGTCCTCATCCCACAGCCATTTATTTAACAATCATTTGAACTTATAAGAGTGCTGAAAAGTTATGACCAGTCCTCACACTTACGACCATCACAACATTCTGTGGGTCACGTGATCAAAATGTGGGCACTTGGCTAACCAACATGTATTTGCAACAGTTACAGCACCCAGGGGTCGTGGACCGCCATTTATGACCTTCCCGGGGGGGGGTTGTGGTAGGGAGGGGGGACACTTGACCCTGTGATTTGCTTGACTGTGGCAAAGAGGCCAGAAAATAGGGAATCTCTCAGGCCTCCCCTAACCACAGGTTTCCGTCATCACGGGCTACAGGCCAGAGGAGGCAATTTCCAAGAAGGAAATGACAACAAGTATTGTGAGGGAGGGAGGTAAATAAAAATGGCAGCCGCCCCCCCCCCCCGTGGATGGCCACAAGAGCTACCGAAAGAGAGGCTAAGAAACATTATTTAAAAAATATTAGGTGAAAGGGCAAAAAGGAGAAAAAAAAGGTCACTGTCAGAGGATGGATGCTCAACATTTGGGCGAGACACGGGGTGTACCTGACACTCCCCCCCCGTGAGTCCCCCTTCCCTCCCCCCCAGGGGGCTCCAGAGGGTCTTGCGCAACAGGAGGCCCTGCACGAGGCAGGAAAAACCGGCTGACAGCTGGCTTAGCCTAACCCTAGCCCTGCCGGCAGAGGAGGCCTGCTGTGGGCCCCCGTCAGTCAAGGATCTTCCGCTGGTGGGGGTCCTCTGCCAGGCCCCTCTCCTCCCTCCCCAGGGTGAGATCGGCCCCCACTCGCTTGGCCTTCCATAAGAGCCTCAAGACCTGCCTTTGCAGTTGGCCTGGGGCCCCGGTGGAGTGGCTGATGCACCAGTGGGAGATCCCACCTCCCCTCATAGGCTGCTGTCGTGCGTGTGTGTGTGTGTATATGTATGTAGGGGGGCGGTTTCTCCCTGGCCTGGCCCCAAGCTTGGACCAAGTGGAATTTTGAGACCCTGATTTGAGCTACAGGGGAATTTCCTTAGAGCTCCGAAGCCAGAGAGTAGCAGCCTCTGTCCTAGAGCTGTGGGGGGCCCCATCGCTGGGGGTTGTCGAGGGAGGCTGGACGGCCATCTGTCTGGAACGGTCAGAAGAAAGGGGTGGGATGGGAAGCCCCCCAAGCTCTCTAGGATTAATTCCCGGAGGAAAACAACATTGGCTCTGCATTGCTCTCGTTTACTCTTCTTTTTTTTTTCTTTCTCCCTCCCCTGCAGAGCTTTGGTCGCTCAGCCAAGGTGGCCATGTACGCACCCGGCGAGCCCGTTCTGGACTACAACATGGTGATCATCTTTGTCATGGCGGTGGGCACGGTGGCCGTCGGTGGATACTGGGCTGGGAGCAGAGATGTGAAGAAGTAAGTAAGGAGGAATGGGGGGTTGGGGTGGGCTTGATCTCCTGCCTCTGTTGGGATATCCGCACAAGGCAGCTGCTCTGCCCCCCCCCAAGGTCTGCTCCCTCTCCTCACCCGCCGCTTCTAATGGCCTCAGGAAGGGAGCGTCCCCCCCCTTCCAAAGGAATCTGTAAATGACTTAGTAATTTCATTTATTTATTTGCATTTATATAACTGCCCAAAATGCCCACTCGTGGCACCCCCACGTCTGCTTAGAAGACGAGGCAGTGGAGGAGAGGCAGCCCTGTGGAGCCCCCCCCCCCGCCCAGCCCGGCTGTGTGGATCAGAGGGAGCCGCTGCCCGCCCAGCCACTGCCTGGGCTTGACCGAGCGCAGCAGCAAAGCCGTCCCACTGCAGCCACCGAGGAAGGGGCCGGGACTGTCCCGAAGGCCCCCTGACTCCTAAGACAGGGCAGCAGCTGAAGGGTGGGGAAGGAGGAGGAGGAGGAGGAGGAGGAGGGCAGCCGGAGAGCCCCCAGCCTTTCCGGGCACGGGAGGAAGAGGGAGGGAGGGAGGGGCAGTCTCTGCTGAGGACCCCTCTCTCTCTCAGGCGCTACATGAAGCACAAGCGGGATGACGGGGCTGAGAAGCAGGAGGACGAGACGGTGGACGTCACTCCGGTCATGATCGGAGTCTTTGTGGTCATGTGTTGCTCCATGCTGGTCCTCCTCTATTACTTCTATGACCAGCTAGGTACTGACCGGGCGGCGGTCTCTACGGTCTTTGCCCCCTGGCTGTCTCGGGTCTTTTTCGGCTCTGTTTCTGGGGGGGGGGGAGGCTGGGATACTTTGGCCACACCTCTTCAGGCTCCCCAGGGGCTGAAGGAAGGGGAGGCAGCCCTGGCCAGGGCTTCGTTTGCTGCTGGGACCCTGGTTCAGACCTGCGGGGGCTTCCCTGGGCGGAGTCCCACCCTGGCCCTCCGGGTTCTGCCCTGCCCTGCCCTGCCAGGCCAGGCCCCCTCTCAAAAGGACTCTCAGAGTGCTCCTGGTGAAGGATTAGGGTCCCTGGGAGCCTAAGGATCTGCAGTGTGTGTGTGGGGGGGTTCCATCCATTTCCCCCCCCCCAAGGCCCTGACAAGGGTCACCCCTTGGAATCTGCAGGCGCTTCTAGGCACTGGCAGGGGCCTCCCTGCTCCTCCGGCTGAGCTCTGACCCCCTCCTAAAAATAAGCCTCTATCATTCTGGCCAAAATGTCTGTTTCCCTTCCTCCCCGGCCTGTCAGGGATGATGGATTCCCATTCCCATTCCTATTCCTATTCCCATTCCTATTCTGCCTTCCTTCCCCCTGCCTGGCAGGTGAGCCCCGTTTCCTTGGCTGAGGAGGCTTTCTTTAAAGACACTGGGGGGGGCAGGGGGGGGGCTATGGCTTCAACCAGTTACCCAGTAGGGCAGCTCTGGCCAAACCTTCAGCCTACGTACGGGAGACCCAAGGCCCTCAACGGAGGCTCTTCTGCCTTCTGCTTGCGGGATGTTGCTTTGCCTTCATGGTGAAGGGAGGGGGCGGGAGATATTTTGCCTGGCCATTTGAGCGAATTCCCGGCCTCTTTGCTAGCCACAGGATGCCGGCTCCTGGGGGGGGGGAAGGTGTAGGGCTGGGTGTTGGGGGGGGGAACCAGGACAGCTGGACTCCCATCCTGCTAGCAACGTTATGCATCCCTCGGGAACCAAGGGAATTTTTCTTCTGATACCTGGCTTGTTTGGCTGGGGGGGGGGCTCCTGGGGCCCCTCCTCCTCCTCCTTCCCCCCCCTAAGGCTTTCCCCTCCTCCTCTTCCCTTCAGTGTACGCCATCATAGGGATTTTCTGCCTGGCCGCTTCCATCGGCCTCTACAGTTGCCTTTCCCCGTTTGTCCGAAGGTTCCCCCTCGGGAAGTGCCGGTAGGTGGATGGCTGCCGGCTCCGGTGACCTCGCCTGGGGAAGGGGCTCTTGGGCGGCAGGGACCCTCTCCAGACTCTGGCCTCTCTGCTGCCAGGTTGGCCTGGGCGGCTCCGTTACGGGCCACGTTCAGGCAAGGACGGCGTGGCGCGTGGCTACTGGAAACGGAGTGCCCGCCTCTTTCTCAGTGGCTCGGAGCGTTTTTCTCACCCACGTTCAGCGCGAGACGAGGTCCGAAGGAAGTGGGGGGGGGGTGTTTCAGCTTCCCCAGATGGATTCAAGGTGTGCAAGATTAGGACCGAAGGAAGGTGTGTGTGTGTGGGGGGGTCACAGGAACCCACCCACCCACCCCCTTCGGAAGGGAGGTGCTTGGAGAGGGTCGCACGGACTGACACGCTCCTGCCGCACAGCTTGCTTCCTCCGCCCGCTCTGTGCCCGCCAGCGCTGCCAGGCCACTCTGCCCCTCTCTGCCTTTCAGCGTTCCCAGCAACAACTGGCCTTATTTCCACAAACGGCCCCAGGTCCGGATGCTCCTCCTTGCCGCCTTCTGCGTCGCTGTCAGCCTGGTCTGGGGTCTCTTCCGGAATGAGGACCAGTAAGTCCCACTCCTGGCTTCCAAAGCTCCCCGGTTTCCTGAAACGTGGATGGCCAGCGCTGGCCTTATCGGAGGGCCCCGCAGGGTGCCTCCCGAGAAAGGGGGCGGGGGGGAGAGGGAGTGGGATGGCCCCAGGCGGCGGTGTTGGTCTCTGCGGGGCCTCCCCGGCCTCCCTCCCTCCCTGGGGCACGACTCCCGCGGTCGGCCCCCCTTGGCAGAGCAGCAGAGGCTGCGCAGGAGGCGAAACTGGAGTGATTCCGGTGCCGCCGGGGATTTGCAGTCCACACGGAGACTCTGATTGGGTCAGAGGCCCATTTTGCCCAGGAATCTTGCAGGGGGGGGGTCACCATCCCTGCGTGAGCCGGGGGTGTGTGTGGCGCAAGGCCTCCGCAGGGCACGAAGGATCAGCCATGTGTGTATGTGTGTGTGTGGTGGCTCTTCCCCCAGGTGGGCCTGGGTCCTCCAAGACGCTCTGGGGATTGCCTTCTGCCTCTACATGCTGAAAACGATCCGCTTGCCGACCTTCAAGGTGAGACAGCCGTGACGGAGCCCCTCCCCCCCACACACACATGAGAGAGACACACACACACACACACTGCCCCGCCATGGCCTCAGAGCTCCCGCTGAAGCCTGCTGAGAACTGCCTGCGCTGGGTCCTCCCCCCTCTTTTTCCCCCTTCCCTCCCAGCAGCCATAGGGGGCCCCCAGAGCCCAGGACAGAGCCGGGGGGGGGGGGCTTTGGCCTTCCCGACTGGAGCAAGGCAGGGCAGCGGTTGTGCCGGGGGGGGCTGCTCTCCGGGCTGTTGGGGAGCTTCCAGGCACCCCCGTCCTCTGGAGGGGGAGCTCGGAAAGGGTTCCCGGTTGGCCATGGGAGATGAAGCTCAGGCAGGCAGGCCAGCTGGCTTGGGGGGGCTGGAGCAGGATCTCCCCCTCCCCTCCCCTCAGTCTGCAGGGGGCGCTGTGTCTGTTTTGACTGGGGACTTTTTCTCCTTCGCCAGGGCTGCACTTTGCTTCTCCTGGTCCTCTTCGTGTACGACGTCTTTTTCGTCTTCATAACTCCGTATCTCACCAAGGTGCGTGCACTGCTCCCCCCTCCCCCCCGAGGGCCTGCCTTGGGGATTAAAAGGCCTGATCTGAGGAGGAGGAGGAGGAGGAGGAGGAGGAGGACGGAAGCGTGGCAGACGCCCTCTGGCTGTTTGGACTACTTGTCCCATCACCCCCTGCCGTGTCCATCCCTGCAAGCCAGAGCTAACCGGGGTTGGGAAGCTAAGACACCTGAAGGGCGAGGCTGCCTGGCCGGGGCAGAGGGTCCCTGTTCTCCTTCGTCCCCCAGCTCAGCTCCTCTGCGGTTCAGAAGTTGAGGAGGTAGGGAGCTCGGTCCCCAGGGAGAAGGAGGGCACGGCGCTCTTTTCAGTGGGGCTGGGCCGCTCTCTGGGCCATCGGGAGGCCTTGGGGCAGGCCGAGTCCATCGGCATCCTGACCTCCTGCTCCTCCTTCCTGGTCCCTTCAGACAGGGGAGAGCATCATGGTGGAAGTGGCTGCTGGACCCACGGACTCCTCCACTCGCGAAAAGGTGAGTAGATGCTGCCCCAGGGCAAGTGGGGGAGGGGAGGGGATCGTTGCTCCAACACAGGAAGGGGGGAGGGGCCTGGAGGGGCTCCCCAGGAATGCCCCAGTCACAACAGGAGGAAAGAGAGAGTTGGATGCGGGCAGCACATCTGGATCTGTTCACCAACCCAAAAGGCCCTTGGGAGCCCCTCCCTCCCTCCCACCCCCACCCCTCCTGGTCACGGGGGGGGGGTTTCTCAGGGACGCTTGCCCTCCTCCATGAGCAGCTGGCAGGGTGGGGAGGGCTGGCTTGCTGGGGGGGAGGGCTGTTGAGCTGCCAAGGGCATCGCTGTAGAGTTGATCCACGGTCTGCCAGGTGGCTTTCAGGCATCAGATGCCCTCGGCTCCCGTTAGGGGGTGTCAGGGGCCCCCCGGCCACGCTTGCCTCCCCTCCCCTTGGCTGCTACGGGTCTTGTGCTCGCTTGTGGAGAGGCCTCTGGCGTGCCAGACCAAGCGCTGAAGGCGAGGTGGCCCTGCAGGGTCCGCTTGCATTTAGCCACCGAGGGGCGATGAGGAGTAGCTGCTGGCCGTCAGAGGTACTGGTGGGGGGGGGAGGGGTGTGCCCTGGGAGATGGGCCAGATGAAAACTCACCTAAGGTGCACCAGACCCAGTGCTCCCCCTTGGCAGGCTGCAGGTCAGCCCTTCCGGGGAGAGACCCACTCCCAGGCATCACCCCGCCAGTCGTGGTTCTTCCATCTTCCCCTCAGTGCCAGGGAGCTGCTGCTGGGCCGGCCAGGAAGCAGGGCCGTCGGGGCAGAGAGAGAGGGGGGCGTATGAGCTGACAGGCAGGATCCCCTGGTAGCCGAGTGCATGGCGGCCGGAGCCCCTTTCAGCCCCGGGAGACGGGACAGATGGCCTCTGGGAAAGGCCCAGGCAGAGAGGCCCGCAGGACCCGGGGTGTCACAGCCGCCGTGGAGAAAATACCTTCGGCCTCCCTGTGGAGTTGGTCCCTGTTCCGGGCTCCCGGTGGGGCCGGCCCTGTGGCCCCTTTTGCCAGGCAGAGGGGGGGAGGGAGGGAGGGAGGGAGGGAGGGAGGGAGGGAAGTCCTGCAGCCCCCAGGTTGGGGCCGGGGGGGAGGAGAGCTGTGATGCCTTTTTCGTTTCCAAAGCTGCCGATGGTGCTCAAGGTCCCCCGGCTCAACTTCTCCCCGCTGGCCCTCTGCGACAGGCCCTTCTCCCTCCTGGGATTTGGGGACATTTTGGTACCAGGTAGGAGCTCCCGATCCCCTTCTCTCTCTCTCCCCCCCCCCCCGGTTCGGCCTGATGCGCAGGGCAGCGCAAGCACCTGCCTCCCCCCTCCCTCCCTCCCTCCCTGCTGGGCCAGGTGGCCCTGGATGAGGCTGCCCCGTGCGGCAGGCAGGTCCCCACCGCCTTCCCCCTTGCTGGCCCTGTTGAGCTCTCTCTCCTGGGCCTAGAGCAGGGTCTGAAGGGGTGAGGGGTGGGAGTGCGCCCCTGTGATGCTAGCTGCTTCGGGAAGCCCACTGTGCGGATGGCCTTGACTCGCTTTGGGGCTGTGTGGCTGCTTTGGGATGGGAAGCCGATTCCCCTCCCTCCCTCTTTCTCCCTCCCTCTCTCTCTCCCCCTGCAGGTCTGCTTGTGGCCTATTGCCACAGGTTTGATATTCAAGTCCAGTCGTCCAGAGTGTATTTCGTAGCTTGCACCATAGGTACGTTTGCTGCCACTGCTGCCTCCCCCTCTGCGTGAAGGCCGAGGGGCTGACCCTCTAGGCCCGGCCCAGCCACCTTCAGCTGGCGTCTCCCCCGCGAGGCCCAGAAGGCCTTCCCAGTCTCCTCCCCCGGCCGGCCCTGCACCGAAGGGAGCCTTGGGGCAGCCTCTGCCAGGGCCCGGAGCGCTGCCTCTGCCCTCCTGGGGCTTCCCAGAGGCTGGCAGAGAAGGTGGGTGGGGGCTCCCCTCTGTTTTTCGTCTGGGCTCCCCGTCCCCATTCCTGGCTTTCCGGCTGGGGCCTGGCCGGGCGAGAGGGGTCCCTGCCGCTTCCTCCTCCTCCTCCTCCTCCTCCTGCAGGTTACGGCGTTGGCCTCCTGGCGACCTTTGCGGCCCTGGCCTGGATGCGGAAGGGCCAGCCGGCCCTCCTCTACCTGGTGCCCTGCACGCTCCTCACCAGCCTCCTCGTGGCCCTGTGGCGCCGGGAGCTGGCCACGTTCTGGACGGGCAGCGGCTTTGCGGTGAATACCAGTTTGATATGAATCTAGCGAGCCCCTAACTAGAATTAAAGTTGAGTAGAACTCTTGTCTCGCTGCTCCCCTCCAGAGAAGGGGGTTCCCTCCGCCTCCTCTTCCTCCTCCTCCTCCTCCCTTCCCGTTCAGCTTTCCTGGGCCTCTCCAAAGCCCCAGACCTTTGGCTCAGGAGAGGCAGGTGGCGGGCCTCTCGGTCCAAAAAGCCATTGTCTGCAGAAATGGGGGGGGGGGGTGTTCCCCGCAGGGAGCAAGCGGCCCTGTTTCAAAGCCGTTCTTTCGGGGGCCCTTCCCGCTTTCAGAAATAACGGAGGACCCCAAAATAGAGACATTCGCTGGAACGACTCTTCTCACGATTGATGAGACTTTAATACCGCTTATTTTTCAACCTAGGCTGGCAAATAGTTTTGATTTTGTGAGACCCTCCAAAAGGGTCTCGGGGACCCCCCAGGCCCCCCCTCTGAGAACCCTGGCCCTAGAGGATGGGGTGAGAAACGAGGAGGTTGAAGAGATCTCCGTGGGATCTCAGGAAAGGTTTCCCAAGAGTCGCCGGGTGGTGGAGCCGGCTTCTAGGGTGGGGGGGCTTCCCTGGATGGAGTCTTAAACAGCGGCTGGAGGGGACGAGGGGGGTCTCCAGGCAACCCCTTGCCCTCTTGACCCTGCAGGGCGAGGCCTCTCCCCTCCCTCCCTCCCTCCCTGGCATCGTACTTCAGCTGGCACTGCCAGAAGCCCCAGCCACTCGCTGGGGAACATGGGAAAAAGTGGCTGACTCTGCTCTGCTGATGGGGGTGCAGGGGGGGCGCTTATGCATGGTCGGGTGGCCTCTCTCAATCTGGCCCATTGTGGAGGTGAGCGGGGGGGGACAAGCGGGGGGGGAGCCAGAATAGCGGTGCTGTGCATCCCGTGAGGCTCTCCCATCTGGGGGGGGGGGGCTTGGTGCATCACAGCCACCCCCTGACCTGGGAAATTTCCCTGGGGATCCACTGTGGTCCTGTTGTGAGGTGTGTGTGTGTGTGTGTGTGTGTGCGCGCGCGCAGTGGAGTTTTATGGTTTATTGGTTCCATTGTCAGCGAGATATTTGGGATTTTTACCCACCTATTAACTGTTACTGACTAAACTTGTATGTTGCACAACTCGGGGTGGCTCACAACAATCAGACAATAACCCCTCTCCAGCCTTGTGCTGTCTCAGGTGCTGCTGTTGTGGCTTCCCTTTCCCTCCCTCCCTCCCTCCCTCTCTCTCTCTCTCTCTCTCTCTCTCTCTCTCTCACACACACACACACACACACACACACGAGTGGGTACTGCAATAGGCTCGCGGTGGGGGTGGGTGGGGGGGTAGGGGGGGTAGGTTTCAGAAGAGCAAAGCTTGGTCAGTTTCTCCCTTTTGGAGAAGAGGCAGAGAATTCATTGGGCCAAACTGCTCCTTAAATTAAGTGGTGGGCTTGGCTGGCTGGCAGCTGAGAGCCCCTCCTGTTCCCCAGACTGCGGGAGAAGGTGAGATTCTTTGAGACTCTTGTGGATCCTGAAAAGTCCCGTGTTTCCTGGCAAGATCTCCGCTGGTTGCAGGGGAGCTGAGAGCAGCAGAGCTGAAGTGGCCGAAGCTGGCGTATTTAGCAGCCCGGAAAGTTACTGTTGGGGGGGGGAGGAGGATGGCGCATGCCCTGGTGAAAAGCAGCCCAGACCCCCCACACACACACACACACCCCTTCCAGGTGGGAGGCTTGGCCCTCACCCTGTAGCCGGCACTCAGAGCTGAGCACCCCTCTGACCCCCTTCACTTTTCGCTGCCGGGGAATGGCACGAGAAACCTAAAAACCGACCCAGGTCCTTCGGCTGGTGGTCCCTGACGGACCGGGACGGGTGCCGCCCAATCCGGGGCTTGCTGAACCAGAGCAGGGGGGGAGGGGGGAAAGCAGCGGAGGAGGAGGAGGAGGGGGCGCTTTCAAGCAGAGAGGCCCGGTTGGGCTGGGGGATCTGGGCCGTCCCCCCCCCTCCTCCTCCTCCTCCTCCTCGCTCCCCAGGGGCTTGGATTCAGGGCACGGGGCCTCTCGAGAGCCTCTGGCCCACCCTGTCCAGGGGCCTTTGGGGGCCAGTTCTCTCTGTCTCTACCCTACGATCCTGACCTCTGCTTTTCTATACGCAGAAAGAGCTGCCTCCTCCTCCTCCTCCTCCTCCCTTAGTCGTCTCCCCCGCCAGCTGCTCTGCTCCCCCGAAAGGGGGGGATCCTCCAGCACCCCACCCAGAGGCCGATGGAGAAGCCGCCGCCTCCGCCATCCCTCCCAGGGAGCCCGTCAGCACCCCCTTGGGCCCTGAGGAGGAGGAGGAGGAGGAGCCACGCGCCCCTTTCCTGGAGGTGGAGAAAGAGGCGAAGGAAGAGGAGACGGACGCTGCTGAGGCCCAGCCCGACCATCCGCCGGCCCTGCAGCCCCTGGGAGAGGCGCCCGATGACCCCCTGAAGGACGATGCTCAGGGACAGCCGAGCCTCCCCCCGCCTGAACAGAGTCAGTCCGGCTAGACTCCCTCTCTCTCCCCCCTCACCTTCTCCCNCCTTCTCCCCCCCCCTCCTCCCCCCCCCCAGTGCAGCTGAGGACTGATCCGGGTCGCCTTTTCATTCGTGGATTCTTGGGCCATTCGGAGACCCCCAGGTTGGATTTCGGAGGGGCAGCCCTCTGCGCTTCATACCAAATCCCCTTCCATTTTGAATATGGTGCTTTCACGAAGGTTCGAGTAGAATTTCAGCAACTATTTAAAACAGAAATCAGCAAGCAGATGCCTTTCCTTTCCCTGTTTTAGTCTGCTGGTTAGTATTAATACCTTTTTTAAAAAAGAACTGTAGGCAGTATTTGCACTTGCCCGGCCGTGATAATCGCTTCAGCCTGACTAGGGCTGCGTGGCAAGAAGCTCTTCTGCACGACAGTTTCCTCTTTTTAAAACTCATCTCTCCGTGGAAGGGGCCCCCCTGCGCCCGTCCTTCCTCCCCACGGGCCGCCCGCCCGCCTGCTGTCCTCAAGGAACGAGCCGGTCTCAAAAAGGAACTTGTCCAGTCTGTCTCTGCAGGCTTTTAGTTCTGCTTTTGCTTTTCTGGGGGCTCTTGTGCTGGAAGGAAGGGGTGTCGGGTCCTGCAGGCGAAGACCTTGGGGCACAGTGCCCCAAATTGCTGGCCTCTAAGCTCAGGAGGAGGTGGAGTGCCCTTCCCAGCTCTCTGGGCTGTCCGTTCAGACCGGCCAGGCCAGGCAGGGATCGGTTTTCCACGCCCGTGGCTCTTTGTGGAGGTGGCTCCTGGCCCCGCCCCGGCCTGGGGCTGCCTTGGGGGCCACTTCCAGGGAACAAGGCCGTGCGAGAGGCAGGTCTTCCTCCAAAGTGACTGCCAGATCCTTGATCAGGCACTGCCACCCTGGGTTTCAGTTTGCTGGGTTCCTGGGAGGTGTGGGGGGGGTGGAGGCAGCGGGCAACGGTTAGTGGGGCTGAATGGGGAGCACCAGCAGTCACTTCTGGCCCAGCTGGGACCCAAGGAGGAGGTCCCTGAGGGGCAGATCGAGTCCTCGGCCGCTTGGGAAAGGAGGCCTGGGGGGGGGGCGTGCCCACTCCCCGTGAAGCAGCAGAGGGCTTGAGGGGAGGGGGGAACCTGAAGTCTTCCAGGGACAATAGTCTTAACACGGGGAGCGTCCGAGTCCCCCTTCAGCTGCTCCCCCTGGGCATGCTGGGCCAGAGGGTTTCTGTGTCGTCCTTGTGTTTCAGTGTAGTGTGTTTGCATTTCTTTTGTTCTCTGGACTGTGCGATGTAGCTTTACAACCCTGCGTATTAAAGGCTTACCGGCTTCTGCTGAGCCGCTGGCCGGTCCCTGCGCGGTTGGCCCTCGGTCAGGGAGGGGACACGACAACCTTGTTTCAGAGGGGCTCGTCCCGATTCCTTTGGGGCAATGTGGGGGGGGGTCAGTGGGCCTGGCTCTCATGCAGAACGATGGGCACTTGTTTAGACACTACAGGATTTTGCCTTAATTTAAGCCATTTTATAAATAATGTACATGGAACTTTTATTTTACTCTGAAGCAGGTTAAACAATAAACTCGATGAAACTTGAGTGGCTCACGCCCAAACATTGCGTCTCAATTCTTTTGGCCCCCAACTTTATGGAATGAGGGTCCGTCAAGGGAGGGAGAAGATCTGCTTGGGGGTTCTCCCCTGGGGCAGGGGCAGGGGGTTGTGGGAGCCCCCTGGATAAATGATTAGGGCTCACTGGGGTTTGACCCCGGTTTGGGCGGTTGGCTGCTTTCACCATCGTGCTCCATGCTTATCTTAACCTAGAACCAAGGAGAAACCTGCAGCGAGAACAACTAACCGCAGGGAACGCCTCCGGAAGCCACGGGTGCCCCATCGCTGGAGGCATTTGAGCAGAGACTGGACAGCCCACTTGTCAGGTGGGGCGGGCCAATCCCAGTGGGGTGAGATGGTCCCTCAGGTAACCTGGACCCATTTAAAGGTCCAACACCTTGAATTGCACCTGGCAGCAGACCGGCAACTCTAATGCAGCGGAGCCGTGGTGCCCATGCCAGCACCCTCTGCATCAGCTGTAGCTTCCGAACGCTCTTCAAGGGAAGCCCTTTGTAGAGCACATTACGGTAGTCCAGGCATGAGGTGACAAGGGCTTGGAACGCCTGAGTGCAGGGAGTCCTGATCCAGGAGAGGCTGCATCTGCTGCACAACACAGGATCTCCCGGCCACGGCTGCTACCTGCTCCTCAAGCAGGAGTCGTGAGTCCAGGAGAACCCCCCAAGCTGTGGGCCAGACCCGTCCGGGGAGGCGCCACCCCACTCGGAACTAAAGAGGACAAAGTCCAAATCTCGGGGTGCCCAAAGCCCTTTGTTCTTGCTGGAGTTCAGTCAAAGCCTGCTGTTCCCCCCATCCAGGCCCCCATGGCCTCCGGGCACCCCGAGAGGGTGGCCACAGCATCACTTAAT
>NW_015387827.1:74670-76601 GCF_001527695.2 Protobothrops mucrosquamatus | reverse complement strand
CAACCACCCTTGTTCCCCCTAAAAATTTATTAAAACACCCCTTTAAAAAGAACCTTAATTTGGCCAATTTCAATAATTTTCGATTAGCACCCGCAGCATGCCACCTCTCGGGGTTCCAAACCCCATCCTCAAGGTGGGCCCTAGTGATCTTGATGGGCCAGGCCTGCGCGAGGGGTGAATCGCGCAGGGCCAGTAGGACCGTCCTCGAATACATTAATATGTCCAGCTGTGGGAGATCAGAAGAAGGAAGGGGGGGAGAGCAAGGATTTTCAGTCTCGGCCGCACCAAAGAGTCTGACCTCGGGGGTAGTCCTTAAGTCCTCCCGAACCACCAAAGGCCGCTGGGGCATCGCCAGCAGGTACTGCGGGTACCTTGATCCACAGTGATGGCTCATCTCGCCCAGCAGCTGCGCGTAAATATTAAAGAGGAGCGGAGAGAATGCCGAGCTCTTTGGCACACGCCCCACAAGACGGTGACCGAGGGCTGGGCCTCGCTCCCTACTGACCCTGACTGGGGAGAAAGGAAGCCGAGCTTGCACAAGATCCTGCTGCCCCAGCCCCATTGCTAGCCCCAAAAGGGTATCGAAGGCCGCTGAGAGGCCCAGGAGAAAGAGGACGGTCACGCTGACCTCATCCCGCTCTCGCCAGAGATCCTCAACAAGCGCGGCCGATGCCCTCGTCTGCTTGTCTGTCCCACTTCAAGCTCAGCGTGAGGGAGCCTGTGAGACCCCAGTTCTCTGAGAAGAAGCGTGGCTGTGCGTGGCTGGAGGACCGCAGCCTTCCGGGAAAAGGGCTCATGGAGGCCCCCGTGCCTGGCCTGACAGGCGGGTGGGTGCTCACCGCTCCTCCTGTCCTTTCTCCCCTGTGGCAGAGTGAAGCGGATTCTCGCCCCCACGTGTTGTGGGCCAGTAAAAGTTGCTTTCTGCATTGTGTATCCCACAGCTTTTTATATTATAACCATGAGTGAAAGGGCCAAGAATAAAATAGACTAGAGCTGGAAGAGACCTTGGAGGTCTTCTAGTCCAGCCCCCCTGCTCAAGCAGGAGAACCTATACCATTTCAGACAGGTGGCTGTCCAATCTCTTCTTCAAAACTTCCAGTGATGGAGCACCCACGATTTCTGAAGGCAACTTCTGTTCCACTGGCCAATTGGGGGGAGGGGGTGTATCAGTTAAATCGAGGTAGGGCCAGCAACATCCTTTCATTCCTCACTGAGGCCCCTCCCTGTGGGTCATGGTGCTGACTTGCCTGCA
The DNA here is from genome assembly GCF_001527695.2 of Protobothrops mucrosquamatus. Classification (NCBI taxonomy): domain Eukaryota; kingdom Metazoa; phylum Chordata; class Lepidosauria; order Squamata; family Viperidae; genus Protobothrops; species Protobothrops mucrosquamatus. The sequence goes on along the minus strand of NW_015387827.1, from coordinate 75,349 downwards.
GGGCCACCGGTCTCTGATTCATTCAGCCCGTCCCCACGGAGCCCGGTGGGTCCCTCTGGCGAGCCGTGCCGCCTGGTGGGAGTCGGGAGACAGGCCTTCTGCCACGGGACGGGTCCTCCGATGCCGCCTGGCCAGCCCAAGACCTGGATGACCTGGCGGCCTCTGGGCATTAGGGGGCTCACTGGGTAGACAGGAGAGGGTCCTGAGGGGGGGGGGATGCACTTTTAGTGTTTGCTTTTATATTTCTGTTTCTTGCTCTTAACAAGCGTTAACCTCAAGTTTTCACTGTTTTAGAAGGCTCCAATGAAGGGAGTATGGTGCAGAAAAACATAAATGGGACAATTGTATAAATAAGCGAGAAAGGAGTCCCAAAGGTGCTTTTTCCAAAAGGCAACTGGACTTTCTTGTTGTTTTTCTTTGAAAACGTTTCACTTCTCATCCAAGAAGCCTCTTCAACTGAAGAACTGAAGAACCTGAAGAACAAAGTCGCGCGGATCCGGGAAGGCTTGGACTCTGACTGGTTGGCCCAGGGGGAGGGGACGGAAGCAGGTCTTGAGACAGTTGTGTGGGAGGAGTTTGACTCTGTTGCTCCCGAGGACGTGGACAGGGTCTTGGGAGGGCTGAACGCAACCACATGTTTGTTGGATCCGTGCCCCTCCTGGCTGGTACTGGCAGCTCG
>NW_015387827.1:54754-71641 GCF_001527695.2 Protobothrops mucrosquamatus | reverse complement strand
GGCTGGCGACCCCCAGGGGGAGAGCCTTCTCTGTCGGAGCACCCACCCTCTGGAACGAGCTGCCCCCAGAGATCCGGGTGATCCCGGATCTCCCCTCCTTCCGCCGCGCCCTTAAGACCTGGTTATTTCAGCAGGCAGGACTGGCCTAGGGGCATTTTAAAGGGGTTTTAAATTAAATTTTTAGTAGAAGCAGCCAAATGTGAATAGTTATTTTTAAATCTTTTTAAATTTTGTATTGTACTGTACTATTGTTTTAAACTGGCTGTAAGCCGCCCTGAGTCCTCCGGGAGAAGGGCGGGGTATAAATTTAATAAAATCAAAATCAAAATCAAAATCTCCGTCCACAAGCAAGAAAGATGGCAGACCAAGCCTGCCACTCTTTTTGAATCCCGGTCACGGCTCTGGCTGAGCTCCACCCTGTCCAGGCAGTTCTGGGCGGCTCCTGTCCCTTTAAGGGATTCCCCCCCACCCCCCAGCCCACCCCCTCCGCCAGCCCACCTGAGAGCCAGGGAGGAGATGGGGCTGCACGGCAGAGCAGACGGGGAGCACAGCTCTGCCTGGGAGTGGCCGCTCAGGAGGTGAGTCCGTCCTGGAGGGGGGAGGAGGAGGAGGAGGGGGCAGCCCAGCCCAGAGCTGAGGCAGGGCCCGGGCTGAGGGCAACCTAGAGGGGGCTGCACTGCCCAGCGAGTTGAAAGCCCCTTGTGGGCCTAGCCTGGGCAAACCAGGGCAAACCAGCCAAGAGAATGCTAGGGGTCTCCAGACCATGCAAAGTGCATGGTCTGGGGGGGGGAGGAAGGGGGGGGCAATGAGCTCCAGGTCTGGCAATGCCCAGAGAAGGGAGCCCAACGGGTATCCTTAGTTGCCAGCCCCCCCCCAGGGCATCACGGGCCATGAGCTGAATTTCTGACCCATCCCCAGCTCTTGCATTGACCCCCTCCTGGTATAGTTTGAGAGTGGGGGGAGGGGTCCTGGTCAAAAGCATGGAGCTGACTTGGAGTAGAATCTTCTCAAAAGGGCAGGTGGGAGGTGGGCTGTGTCTGGGGACCCTTCTGTGCCCCCCCCTTTAGTAAGTCTTGGGGAATTGATTGGAAATCAGCCCCAGTCTTTCTGACCCTGCCACTTGGGGACTAGCAGCCCAAAGGCTGCCCTCTCTGCTGGGACCCCTGCCCTGACTGCCCCCTTTCCTGCAAATTGTTAGCTGGCACGGGGGGGGGGCTGAACCTGACCCCCCCCCCAGCTGCTTGTTCCCCTTCCTCCTCTTGAAAGCCCATGATCTCTTCCAACCCGGTTCAATTACCGACATGGAAAAAGAGATCCAGTTTTGGTCTAATGGTTAAGGCACCGGTCTAAACCAGGAGACGATGAGTTCTAGTCCCACCTGGGTATCAGAGCAGCTGGGAGACTTCGGGCCAGTCTCTGCTCTAGCAACAAGCCCAAATGATGGGTCAACATCCTGATTGATCGGGAGGGGGGACGGATCCTGCACTTGTGGGAAAACGCTAAGCGGGGAGGGGGGAGTGTAGACATGGAAAATAATACAGAGAGCTTGCATTAACTGAGATTTGATGCAAACTAACCTAATTTAGTCCCCCCCCCCTCCTGCCCTCTTTTGGGATGCCCAGGATCTGCCTCTGGGCAGGAGAGGAGCAGGCAGGGTTGCTGCTCCCAGGATTTTGGCTCCCAGTTGCCTCACCTGCCCTGCATTGTCCCTGGGCGGCTCATTGACATGCAAGCAGGCCGCGTATGTGTGTGTGTGTGTGTTTGTGTGTGTGTGGAGAGAGGCCCCCATCAAGACTGGCATTGTCTGCTGCCTGGATGCCTCCCTTTCACAGGTGGGCAGGGACGCCCGGCGGGCAGCAGCCCCCCCTCTCCCTCGCAGGCACACAAAGGCAGGCCACCCTTTCCCACTGCCTTGCAGACCCCCCCCCCATGGGTGGGAGGGTAGGGAGGAGCCACCTGCTGCATCGGATTTCTCCCCCCTCCCCCCACCCTCAAAGGTTGTTTATGTGGCATGAAGAGAAGGTGCCTTTTCCAACTCTTGGCTCGGCTCCTGCACTGCAGGACTCCCCCCATGGAGAGGCTTCTCGGCTCCCTTGGCGAGACAAAAGCTCCCAGCATGGGCAGCCAGCAACAGGCCAGAAGGAAACCGAAACTGGCTTATTGGAAGATGGGGGGGAGGGAGGGGGGAGCTTCCTCCCATGCCCAGGAGGGGCACCACCAAATTCTTCAGAGCAACTTACCTCTCAGACTGGCATCTGTGACCAAGCCCTTGCCCTGCCCTGGTTGCCAGCCCAGGGGTCACCAACCCCCCTGCCCCAGCCTTTGCGGCCAAGTGCTGAGCACTAACAAGGGAAGCCCTGGGGGCAAGCCCTCCCATTGTGGGGAAGGCCCCACCCTGAAGCCCCTCTGGGGAAATAAAAAAATCAGAATCAGAATAGAACTGGAAAGGATCTTGGAGGTCTTCAGTCCAGTCCCCTGCTCAAGCAGGAGACCCTATACCATTTCAGACTGTCCAGTCTCTTCTTAAAAGCCTCCAGTGATGAAGCACTCACAACTTCTGAAGGCAACTTCTGTTCCCCCGGTTAATTGTCCTCACTGTTAGGAAGTTTCTCCTTAATTCCAGGTTGCTTCTCTCCTTGATTACTTTCCAACCATTATTTCCTATCTTGCCTTCTGGTGCTTTGTGGCAGCCCCTCAAATACTGGAATACTGCTATCAGGTCCCCCCCTTAGTTGCTCTGCTTTGTATTTTTTCCAAAGTCTCAAAATCTTTTTGTAAGTGACCAAAATTTTGTGGTGACCAAAATTGGATGCACTAAGGTTTTATAAAGTGGCACTAATATTTCACGTGATTTTGATTCTATGCCTCTGTTTATAACCAAGGATCGTATTAGCTTTTTTGGCTGCTGCCGTACACTGCTGGCTCATATTTAAATGATCGTCCACTAGGATTCCAAGGTCCCTCTCACAATTATTGTTTTTGAGCCAGGTTTCACTTAATCTGTACTTGTACCTTTGGTTTTTCCTGCCCAGGTGTAAAATCTTGCTTTTCTCCACATTAAATTTAATTTTGTTGGATAGGGCCCATTGTTCAAGTCTGTCAAGATCTTTTTGAATCCTGAGATTGTCTTCTGGGGTGTTGGCTATTCCTGCCAGCTTAGGGTCATCTTCAAATTTGATGAGTTCCCCTTCAATTCCCTTCATCATTGATGAAGATGTTGAAGAGTCCTGGGCCTAAGACAGAGCCTTGTGGTGCCCCACTGCTTACTTCTCTCCATGTGGATGTAGAGCCATTGAGGACTACTCGTTGAGTACGGTTTGCCAGCCAGCTACAGATTTATCTGGTGGTGCTGCTGTCTAGCCCACATTTTTCTAGCTTACCTATGAGTAGCTTGTGGTGTCATGTGTCTGAGTAACGAAACACTTAAAAGGACTTCCAAACAATGTCGTAGTTGAGGGTTTTCGTGGAGGTGATTGCTGTCCGGGTAACTCTGGTTGCTGCTCGGGTTCGTGACATGTGGTCTACTTTGTCGAATGCCTTGTTGAAAATTAAGTATACTATGTCCAGGACATTTCGCTGGTCTACTAATTTAGTCACTTTCTCAAAGAATGAAATAAGATTGGTTTGGCATGATCTGTTTTTTTTTTTTATTTTTATTGAAAAGTTTTATAAAAGTTACAATATAAACCCCAAAACCCCCCCACCCTAAACCCCCCCTCTCCCTCCCCCACTTCCCAGAGCTGAATACAGGGTTACAAATATAATAATAATCTTACTAACATTAACCAACTATATAAATAACCAAGTCCATAATGCGCTTTAACTCCCCTTTAACATAAATATAATAATAAATATAATAATAATCTGAAAAAAGATGCTAATTTGGATGAATGGCAGAAGGGTATTAATAAATTTATTTGGGCGGGGAAAAAAACCAAGAGTTAAATTTAAGATCTTACAAGACGCACGGGAAAGAGGAGGACTTAAGGCGCCTAATTTGAAATTATACTATGATGTGGTGGTTTTAACATTGGTTAGTGATTGGCTTAATTTAACAAATAAAAGTATACTTTATCTGGAGGGATGGGACTTATTATATGGGTGGCATGCATACTTAATTTATAACAAAAAAGTTGACAAGGTTTTTAAATCTCATATTTTAAGAAGTGCCTTATTGCGTGTCTGGAAAAAGTATTATTATAAGTTAAATTATAAAATACCAATCTGGGGGATTCCTGGACACGTGATAGAGGGGGTATCTATGGGTGTGAATTTGGATAGGATTTCTTATAAGAAATTACTTAGAGTGGTAGGGAATGATTGGCAATTAAAATCGTTAGCTGAGTTAAAGCAAGAAAATATTGTATAGTTGGTTTCAGTATACTCAATTGTTGGTTAGGTGGAAGTTAGATCAAAAGGTTGGTATTACATTAATGGATGAGAATTTGGTAAAACAGATTAAAGATCAAAATCGAGCGCATATAAAGAGAATTTATAATGCTTTAATAGAGATGGATTCGGAAATGGAATTAGTTAAAGATTGTATGGTAAAGTGGGCTCAAAATATTCAAGAACCGATTCCACTGGATATATGGGAGGTAATTTGGGTTAGAAATGTAAAATTTACCCAGGCCCAAAATTTAAGAGAAAATTTTTCCAAAATGTTTTATAGATGGCATCTGGATCCTAAAAAGTTGTCTTGTATGTATCCTAATTTATAGCCCAAATGTTGGAGATGTGGTAGCTTGGATGCTACTTATTTTCATATCTGGTGGACTTGTACAAATATAAAAGCTTTTTGGATTAAGATTTGGTGGAACATTCAAAATATTTTTAAGAAAAAGCTAAAGTTTACTCCACAATTATTTTTGCTGGGTGTTATTATAGATTGTGATATTAAAGAAACTAATTTGATGTTGAATTTGATAACAGCTGCAAGGTAGGGCAATATTGGAAGAAGGATTGCTTGCCTACTATAGAAGAATGGACGCTTAAAGTGTCAAATTTAGCAGAAATGGCTAAGATTTCTGCCTATTTGAAGGATCACTCACAAGAAAGATACATTTCGGTTTGGAGAAGATGGATAGATTATATTCAGAACAAATATGGGACTAAAAAGTTCCATTTAGCCTATGAGTAAATTTTAGAGTATTATTAGTATTAATAGTTTATTATAGTGAATTTTTTGTTAGTTTTAATTATATGATATTATTATTACTTTTAGTATTAGTATTGTTTAACAATATGGATATTCTATTGTTTAATAATTAGGATACTAATTTATGTTTTAATTATTATTATTATATTTATGTTAAAGGGGACTTAAAGCGCATTATGGACTTGGTTATTTATATAGTTGGTTAATTTTAGTTAATGATTATTATATTTGTAACCCTGTATTTAGCTCTGGGAAGTGGGGGAGGGAGAGGGGGGGATTAGGGTGGGTGGGTTCAGGGGTTTATATTGTAATTTTTATTAAACTTTGCAATAAAAAATAATAATAATCATCTGTTTTTAACAAACAGATCATTTTTAACAAACAGAATGGGGTAGATAACTGAGGATGGGGAGCCTGAAATCTTATTTTTGCATTGCTATTGGGTTTTTATTTCGTGAGTGTATGTGCACCTCTTTGACTTCTGGCGCCTTCCCAGAGACATTCCTGCAGTTTTCCTGGCAAGGATTTTGCCATTATCTCCTCCTTAGAGCTGGAAGAGAATGACTGGCCCAAGGTCCCCCGGCTGGCTCTAAGGCAGGACTAGAACTCACGGTCTCCTGGTTTCTAGCCTGATGCCGTAACACTACCCCAAACCAGCTCTCATTGTGCTCGTTGGGTTTATAAACGTCCTCAATGGGGCTTTGCAAAAGCTGGGGACTGAAGAAATAAATAAAGAATTAATAACCAGCTAGTCACGCTGCAAACCTGTGGCTGGGCAGCCGTTTGGGGGGGGGAGGCCGTGCTGGTCCTCAGGGCTCAGGGGGGGGGCAGAAAGCAAAAAGAGGGGATTTCAGTCCTGCTCTCTCTCCATCTCCAGGTCCATCCTGCTTTGTGCGGTTGCCATGGGACCACCGGGCATCACCTCAAAGCTGGCCCTGGACGGACAGACAGGGCGGCCTGTGGCTGGTGGTGGAATCTGCAGCCGGGCTGTCTTGGCCACCGTCCTCACGAGCGCTCTAGCAGCCCTGGGTGTGGGCATCCTTGTGTGTGAGTTGCTGTGAAATGGGCTCGGGGGTCAACCTGGGGTCCCCAAAGGAGCTTAAACCTACAAAATGTATGCACCATTGCACTGACAGAGAAAGAGCCCTTTGGTGGTGGGACCAGGGACCCCCGTCCCCCTCGCCCAACAGAGCAGCCCCAGGCATCCCCTCCCATACCTCAGCTAAGCTCCTTTCTCCCTAGACGGGGGGGGGACTTGGGGGCAGAACTAGCGAAATGGAGAAGGTGTGCCCCCCTGGGCTCTGCCAGCTGAACATATTTAAGGAGAGGGACCTGGAGTGGGCCCACCCTACCCGATCTGGTGGGCCTGGCACCCTCCAGGAAAGGAGGCAGGGGGCAACCTCACCACTTGCCTTGGGGGAAATAGGGGTGGGGGCGGGGAACTTGCAGCATGCTCTTTGCAGAAATTGTAAAGATGCCCGGGGCGGGGGGGGGAGGGAGAGGGGGGAATTTATGTCCTCTGGGGATGGCTGCGATTTTGCAAAGGGAAGGAAAGGGCCAGAGAGCCTCTTGGGTAGACAAGGAGAGTCTGAATTCGATGCTCATCTTCTGCCAGGACCCTTCTGGGGCATCTGTGCCAAGAGGACACTGCCAGCCGGCCAGCCCATCCTTCCAGCCTTGGCTCTCCTGTGGGCGAGATCACAGACAGCCCCAAAGCTTGGCAGGGCCCTGGTGGCCAAGCAGCTGGCATGGCCGGCAGGGGGCAGGAGCTGGGCGGGCCAGGCGCCTGGCAGTGCTTGGAGGGGGGGGGTTGGCAACCACCAGAGCATCGATGCATCTCTCTCCCACCGCAGATTTCCTGGGGAAGGAAGAAACCCACTTTGAGCACCTGGCGGAGCTCCGAGGGATCCCCTACCGGAGCAGTTTGCAGCAGCCCAGTTCTGGCTACTCCCGCCTGCTGACCCCCATTCTGGAACAGCTGGTAAGGGCCCCCTGCCCCCTCCTCAAGAGGGTGAGCTGCGGATGAGCCACCAGGGAGGGCCACGGGAGGGATGCTGCTCTAGCGCTGAGGCGGGCCCGTCACGCAGCGGTCCCAGGGGGGATCTGCAGCTCTCCAGGACAGAGAAGCCTCTCCCCTCCCCCTCCCCCTCCCCGGCAGGATGGCCGTGCCCAAGGCTGCTCAGACCCGCCAAGGCTGGTGGCAGGGCTGTTCCCAGGTGAGGCAACCTGGCTGCCGGCTGTTCAACTCAGCTGAAGGGCAGAAAGGAAGGGAGGGGCTGGAGGAGAAGGGCTGAGGGGGATGCATCCTGCCAGCCAGCTTGGGGTGTGCAATGGCTCCTCTAAGCCCCAGGCTAGGCACCCCTTTGGCTACTTGCTTGAGTGAGCAAGGGGTCCAGATCTTTTCTTGGGGTGAGGCTGCTCTGAAACTGCCCCCCCCCGTTTGAAGGTGACTCTGATGGGCCCAGCAGGGAGGCCAGTGTGCTCTCTTACTCTCCTGTCTGACTGTTCAGTTCAAAAGCAGCTTTCAGAACTCGCCCCTGGACGGCAGCTGCTCCAGGTGTACCGTCTTGCAGTACAGGTGGGCAGGGGCAGGAGGGCTGGCCTGTGGGGAGGGGCTCCTCCGCTCGCCTGCCAGGAAGAGCGGGTAAGGACTTCCTGCTTCTGCTTGGCAGGGAGGTCAATGGCAGCCTCATCGTCCGCTTCCACCTCTGCTTCTCTGCACCACCACCCAGCCCTGGCATGGAAGAGGACATCCTGAGGCGGGGACTGGCAGCGGCCGTGGGCATCGAGGGCATCAGGGTGCCCGCCCAAGGCACCATCTCAGCTGCCTCCCTCTTGGGTATCCCTGCATTTCTTCTGGCCCTTTGGCCCAGGGCTGGCTGGGGTGGTGCATGCCCCTAATAAGCCTGGTTCCTCCTCTGCTGTTCACCTGCACCCCCCGTTCTGACCCCCCCCCCTTTCTAGCAGGGACACGGGACCTCACCTTCTCAGGCACGGAGCTCAAGTCAGGTAGGCTGGTCACCTGTGGAGCTGCCTCTGGTCCGGGACCCTGATTTTCGGGGGCCCAGCCCCATCCCTCCCTCTGATGGGCAGCGTTGAGGACTGGGTGCCCGTTTGGCCTTCAGCATGGCACAGGGGCTTTTGGGGGCAGGAGTGGGAGGGTGGGAAAGAGCAGCCAAACCACTACCCCAAAAGCCCAGGCTGCCAGAGGGCAGAGATTTCCCACCTCAATTACAGGAGGTGCTGAGCACCATGGCTGGACCCACTGAGGTCTGAATTCCACCCCCAAATGCATCCCCCCCCTCAGTGTCTGTGCTGAGGAGAAGAACTCAATTCTGCCCCTGTTGTGTCCACAGGAAGCTGTCCGGGGGAGGCCTTTGCCTGCCGCAACGGCCAGTGTGTGGCCTCAGGAAGTGTGCAGTGCGATGGGCAGAAAGACTGCCCGGATGGCTCTGACGAGGCCGAGTGTGGTGGGTCTCTCATCCTGGGGCTGTTGGGCTGGCTGCCTCCGCAAAGCTGGGGATTCTCCGTGCTGCCCCTGGTCTCCCCCGGAGGATGGGCGGAGGCCGTGGATGCCTCCCTACGGGGGGGGGGGCCTGAACCGCACAGAGTGCAGGATCCTTTGCAGAGATCTGCCCCAGAGGGGGTGGGGGGCAGCATCTCCAGAGGGGCTACCTTTCCAGGACAGGGAGCGTGAAGAGGGGAGCCTGGCCTTAGGAAACAGAAGGGGGCCGTTAGGAGGGAGGGAGGGGGGGAGGGGTGTGTTCTGCCGGTGCATGAGAGAAGGTGGGCAATGTGCCCTTGGAGCTAATCCTCGCTCAGAGAGTGACCAGTCAAGCCGGAGTAACCACAAGTAGGAGGACAATCAAAAGACAGCTAGTCCTCCCCTCTGACCAATTTCAAACCACAAACTTGGAATAAAACTGGCCGGGGTGGGTGGGGCAAATGTGTTTGGGGCTTTCCTAATTCGCGAGACACTCTGAACCCCCAAATCAAAGCCAAAGTCTCTGTCACACATTTCCTCCCTTTGTGGGCTTCCAGGGCTGAAAGTGTGTGTTTGTGTGTGTTGGGGGGAGGTGTCGCCCGGTCTCCCCTACTCACCACCAGCCCCTCATGCTCCTTTGCAGACTGTGGGACCCGGCCAGCCATGCGGTCCGCCACCCGGATCGTGGGGGGATCAGAGGCGCTACTGGGCGAGTTCCCATGGCAGGTCAGCCTGAGAGAGAGCAATGAACACTTCTGTGGGGCAGCCATCCTGACGGCCAGCTGGCTGCTCTCCGCTGCACACTGCTTCAACGAGTAAGCGCGGGAACCCTCTGCCACCGTCTGCAGAGGGTGGGTTGGCGTCAAGGCTGGGGGGGGGAGAGTTTGGCACGGAAGGAGCAGTCCAAGGATGAAAGGAGGCAGGCAGTGGGGAACCTCTGCCACACGTCCGTCCCTTCTTCGGGCTGGGGGAGCAGGTGGAAGCATGCAGTGGGTGTGGAGCGACGGCATGGGGAGGGGGAGGAAGAGAAGAAGGGGGAGGCGGGGGGAGAAGCAGAAGGAACCCCCAAGCTCAGATAGCTTCTCCAAAACAGCAAGAGGAAAAAGGGATGGAGGGCCGGGGTGACAAGTCAGATCAAAAATGTCAAAAGAGCAGACACAACAGAGTTTGAGGTCACAGGTGAAACGCAGCCTTCACCACAGACAGGCAGTCTCCATAAAGCATGGCTTGCCTTTCCCTGAGGCCTCCTGGAGGGGGGGGGAGCTAAGGGAGACTGAATCTGTCCCATCACAGGTTCCAGGATCCCCGCACCTGGATGGCGCAGGTGGGCAGCGTCTGGCTGAGTGATGGTGAGGGCAACCGGGCACAGGCCAAGGTGCTGCGCATCCTCCGGCACCCTTCCTACAACACGGAGAGCGCTGACTACGATGCAGCCCTGCTGGAGCTGGCAGAGCCCCTCGCCTTCAGCAAATACGTCCAGCCCGTGTGCCTGCCAGCCCCCTCCCACCGCTTCCCCCCTGGCAGGAAGTGCCTCATCTCCGGCTGGGGGTACCTGAAGGAAGACTTCTGTAAGCAGGGTCCCTGGTGGTCAGGTGGAAAATGGGGTGGGTTAGGCAGAGGGAATCTCCCGGCCAGGGCTGGAGCTGATCGGCCTACCTCAAAGGGGTGTTGGCGGGGCCAGGGTTCATGAGGGGAGATTGAACCTGTCAACTCTGCCTCCTCATGTGAGGAGACCTGTGGCTGCTCAGAAACACCAAAAGGCCGCCACTCTTCCCATAGGCGCAGAAGGGAGACTCCCGTTGCTGCAACAACTGTCAGGTGTGGCAGAGGGGAAACTCCTGAGCAAGGCCAGATAACTACTCAACCTTTGTGTGTGGCCCTGCAAAGCTGCTGGTGTGTCTGTTGGCCTTGTGAGCAGGAAAGCAAATCCAGTCATTTAGCCCCCAGACTGCTGCTGTTGCTGCAGCCACATACTCTGCCCCAGGCTCTGCCCTCAGCCCCCAACCCCGCTGGGCTGCCCTGAGAGCAAGGCCAGGACCCGCTTAGCATTCGTCCTGCTCCCCTCCTCCCCAGTGGTGAAGCCGGAACTGCTGCAGAAAGCCACAGTGGAGCTGCTGGATCAGGCTCTGTGCAGCAACCTGTACGGCAGCAGCGTGCTCACCGACCGGATGATGTGTGCCGGCTATCTGGAGGGCAAGATCGACTCTTGCCAGGTAGGGGGCCCCGGCCATCAGCAGGCTTTGGGTGGACCTTCCTGCTTGATGTCCACCCCATCTTGGCCATTTCCTTCCGCAGGGGGACTCCGGGGGCCCGCTGGTCTGCCAAGAGCCCTCCGGGCGCTTCTTCCTCGCGGGCATAGTCAGCTGGGGCATCGGCTGTGCGGAGGCCAGGCGCCCAGGCGTTTACACCCGTGTGATCCGGCTCCGGGACTGGATCCTCGAGACCACGGCTGCATCCAGGGGCCCCACCACCTCAACCATCCCGCTGGGCCCTGGGCTTCCTCATCCAGACCCAACCCTGGGCGCAAGCGCAGCCGGCCTGCAGCACCCCAGCTCCACCCCCAGCTCTGCCTCCCTGGCCCCAAGCAGGCCGGCAGCCCCAGGCCCCCAACCCTCAGGTAGGGCTTTGGCATGCAGCCGGCAGGGAGAGAGAGAGAGAGAGGAGGCGTGTTGGCCTCCTCCTGCGCCCACCACAGCCGTTCCCTGTTCATGTGCAGAGTGCGGTCGGCGGCCTGGTTTCTCCAAGCCCACGAAAATTGTGGGTGGCCTGGAAGCGTCCCGTGGGGAGGTCCCTTGGCAAGTCTCCCTGAAGGAGGGTCTCCAGCATTTCTGTGGAGCTGCCATCATTGGGGAGCGATGGCTGCTTTCAGCTGCACATTGTTTCAACAAGTATGTGTCGGTCAGTGTGTGTGTGGGGGGGGGCTGGGCTCTCTTCCGGAAGGCTCATCTCTGGGCTTCTCCAGGGAGGGGGAGTAATTTAGTAGCTGCTCTTGTGGGGGGGGGGACTGTTCAGCAGGAAGGGGCGAGGAATCCCAGAAGGACTGATGCCCCATTGGGGCTGAGGCACCCCAGGAAGTCGCCTGCCATTATGTGTCATGTCTGCCTCCCCACAAGGGGAGGGATCCTGCATCCAGCTTCAACCTGGGGGGGGGGTCCAGGGTGCAGGGAAGGTGCGAAGGGCCTGCTCTGCCTCTGGGCAAACAGGGCACCGTTCCTGTTCCTGTATTGGCAGCATCAAGGTGGGACACCTCACTGCCTTTGCGGGCACCACCTCACTCTCAGCCATGGACAGCTCTTCTGTGAAGGTCGGCATCCAACAGGTGGTGCTCCACCCTTCTTACAATCCCACCCTGCTGGACTTTGACATAGCAGTGCTGGAACTGGCCAGGCCGCTGCGCTTTGGCAAATACATCCAGCCCATCTGCCTCCCGCTGGCCATCCACAAGTTCCCCGTGGGCAGAAAGTGCCTGGTCTCGGGCTGGGGCAGCCTCCAGGATGGCAACGGTAGGAACAGCTTCCTCAGAGCAGACAGGGAAATCGGGCATCAGGTGGTGATCTTGAGGCTAGAAGACTGCCCCCCCCTTGTGTACTGAACCCCCTCAGGCAAGAGTAGTCCGTCTATGGACATGTGCCATACTGGGCGAGAGTGCCCAGGGCCTGGGGTGGTTAGAAATGGGGCCCAGGGCTTTGGGCTGGTCCATGCGGGGTCTCCTCCTCCCCCTCCTTTTCGGCCTCCAGCTTCTCAGCCCGAGAACCTGCACCGAGCCGCAGTTGGGATCCTTGAGCAGACGACCTGCGAGGGACTGTACAACGTCTCCCTCTCGGACCAGATGATCTGCGCAGGGTTCCTGGAGGGGCAGGTGGACGCCTGCCAGGTACCAGGAGCACCCCTTCCCCAGCCTGGCCCTTTCAGGGTGGAGCTCCCCCCCCTCTCCCACACAGACCACCAAAGGACGGGGCGTAAAAGCTGAAGGTGTATTTTGGAAAGATATCCATTGTTGGACAGTGTTTGAGTTCCGTTCCATTTTCAGTAGCGGGAGTCTAAAGGATACACCACTGCGGGATCCTTGGTGCTCTCTGAGCCTGGTGCTTTCCTTGCAGACATTTCATGGCCCAACTAGGTCTCATAAAAGGGAGCAGGGTGTCTAGAGCTGCAGGTGTTCCCTAGTTGGATCATGAAAACGCCTGCACGAAAAACCACCAAGCTCAGAAAGCACCAAGGACCTGTAATTCAACCCTCTTCTGCTGCGTTGTATGGACCCTCGCAGCGGCGTCTCCTGGGCCTGACCCCACCCCACCACCCCTGCCCTGCTGCTGCTGCAGGCTACTGCCAGTTTCCCTGGACTGCTCCCCTTCCTTCCCCATGCAGGCCAAAGGCCCCACGGTGTCCTGCGAAGGCTCCTCTCTTATCCCTCTCCGAGTAGGTGGGAGACAGAGAGGGCCCCCCCCCCCGGTGACTGTGGCTTCTTCGTGCCGCTACTACTGGAGAAGCTCACCGGTTGCGCCAGGCCAGATGCCAGGGCAGTGAGGGGAGCCTTCTCCACACCCCACCCTCTCTGGGCTCCTGCTCCTGGCATTCGCTTTTTGCCTATGCCGTCTGCCCCCCTTTCCTTCCCAGGGAACCCCTCAGCCTTCAGGTCTGCTTCCTTTTCCCATTTGCCCATTTTTTGCCAAGCCGGGAATTTGCTGATAGTTCTCCAGATGACCGTTGGGGGGAGGGAGGTTAAGGGGCACCTGTGGCCTCCCCACTGAGCATTTGGGCAGTTTCACTCCCAGTTCAAGAACTCTTCTGGCCTCCTCCGTTTACGGAGGGAGGAACTGCCTCGGCCATAACCGGAGGGGCATCCAAGGATCTGCATTAAGCCACTGGCACTTGCCAAGAGGTGCTTCCTCCTGCTTTTTTTCCAGGGGGACTCGGGGGGACCACTGGCGTGCGAGGAGACCCCTGGAACCTTCTACCTGGCTGGGCTTGTAAGCTGGGGTGCTAGCTGTGGGCAGGCCAAGAAGCCGGGGGTCTACGCCCGGATCACCAAGCTCAAGAACTGGATCCTAGGCATCATTTCACCCCGTCTCAGCACCGCAGGGCCCCTCAGACCCGGGACCACCTCTGCCTCCACCGCCTCTGGCCTGGAGCAAAGGCCTACACGGCTTGGCCCAAGCGCTGGCCCTACCATCTTGACCACACCCGGGCTGGCAGTCAGTGCCCCCAAGGCCACCCAGCCGCCAGGTACAGGGCAGAAAGGGTCAGTCTGCAAGCTGGCAGGGTGTGCAAGCCAGCGTGGCAGAGCGGGCCCAGAAAAAGTTCTCTTTCCTCTCCTCTGCCACAATCGCTTGTGACGGGAGGCCTGCCAGGAAATGCCCGTTTAAGCAGCCGTGGAAGAGAATTCTGGCTCCCTTTGGGGAGAGAAGCCAGGCCTCAGCTGGACTCACCCTCTTTCCCTCCCCCCCCCCAGCCGTGCCATGCACCCCGTCCACATTCAAGTGCTCCAGCAAGGTCTGCATCGGGAAAGCAAACCCCGAGTGTGACGGCACCGTTGACTGCAGTAACGGATGGGATGAGACCAGCTGCAGTGCGTACCTCCCTCCCCTGCTCCGGCCCTGCTCTCTCCGCGCCCCCCCCTTCCCCCAGGGGCAGCAGTTAATCCAGCCTGACCTGAGGCTGCGGTGAAGGGGGTATTTGAAAATGGGAGGGACATGAAGATGCCTGAGGAGGGGGGGGTCTCCCAGTAGAGTGGTGGGAAGAGGCCCCTGTCTGATGGAGAGACTGCCTGCCACTTCCCCTGGGACCTCCGCCTTGTCCCCATCATCTCCAAGAATGGCTTGGGCCCAGCGGCACCCGAGGGCAGGGGGGGGACCCGTGGCAACACATGGGGTGCAGAGGAGGAGGCAGGCCTTGGGTCAGAGCTGCTCTGAGAGTGCTTTGGTTGCAGCCATCAGTGGCCGGAGACATGGCACGTGGCTGGGGCTGCCCGTGGCAGCCATTCCAGCAGACAGGGAGGGAGGATTTGCTGGGCTGCCCTACCCACCCTTCAGCCCCTGCTTTGGCCTTTTCTAGACTGCGGCTTGGCCCCCGCTGCAGCCTTCAGCAAGATCGTGGGGGGCAGCAGCGCAGCGCAGGGCGAGTGGCCGTGGCAGGCGAGCCTGTGGTTGCGGCGAAGGCAGCACTCGTGCGGAGCTGTGGTGATCGCCGAGCGGTGGCTGCTCTCTGCTGCCCACTGCTTCGACATGTGAGTGGGGGGAGACTGGAGGAGGGACCAGACCCCTCCGAGCCTGCCCCTTCTGTCCCCAATTCCTCCCCCCCCCCAGAGCCCCACAGCAGAAAGTTGCCCTGGCCAGGCCAGGCATCTTGGCTGCCCTGGCCAGGCCAGAGCACGGGTGCTGGGTTGGGGGTTCTCCTGAGGAGGCCTCCCGAAGGTTGACAGGCTTGCCTCTTGCAGCTACAGCAACCCCAAGATGTGGGTGGCTGTCCTGGGGACGCCCTTCCTGAGTGGCCTCGATGGGCGAGCAGAAAAGATCGCTCGGATCCACAAGCACCCCTTCTACAACGGCTACATGCTGGACTACGACGTGGCTCTGCTGGAGCTGGCGGCCCCCCTGCGCTACACCAGCGCCGTCCGGCCCATCTGCCTCCCAGACCGCACCCACGTCTTCAGCGAGGGCAGGCCCTGCGTCATCACCGGCTGGGGCTCCACCAGAGAGGGGGGTACGCACGTTCCCGCCGATCTGTCCCCGTGAGGCACAGCTCAGTCTGAGGCCACGGGACTACCCGACTGGGGTCTTCTGGGGATGACCGATGCCTTGCACAGGATTCTTCAGCTCAGGGTGAAAATGTGACGGGGGTTGGGGGGGGGATCTTGCTACCCGCAGGCTTCGTGACCACACGTCTGCAAAAGGCTGATGTTCAGGTGATCCCGGAGCAGGACTGCCGGAGCTTCTACCCCGTCCAGATCAGCAGCCGGATGCTCTGTGCTGGCTTCCCACAGGGGGACGTCGACAGCTGCTCGGTGAGCCCACACAGGGTCCCCACCACAGGGGTGAAGGGCGAGTTTGGGCCTGGCCTGGGAGGTGGGAGCAGCAGCAGCGCCCCTACGGCTGCCAGGAATGGCCATGAGCCCACTGCTCTGCAGGGGATGGGGGAGACAAGCCCTCTAAGTCCCCCACCCCTCGCTCTGGGCTGCAGAGCCGTCACGCTTCCCTCTTGCTCCGCAGGGAGATGCAGGTGGCCCCTTGGCCTGCAGAGAGCCGTCTGGCCGCTGGTTCCTGGCAGGCATCACCAGCTGGGGCTACGGCTGCGCCCGGCCTTCCTTCCCTGGGGTCTATGCCAAGGTGACAGCAGTCCGAGGCTGGATTGCACAGAACCTCAAGGCGTAACCCCCTACCCACTGGGGCTAGCAGGGGAGCCCACGAGGACTGACCCCTCATGGTCCCGATCCTGCCAGAGCCCTTTCCCGAAAAGGAGGATTCTACCAGACAGGACTCTGTTCCAGCTGCCGGTACATTAAATGAAAATAACCCACTTGTGACTTTCCATGAGGTTTCCCTGGGCCTGCTGGGAGGGAGTGTTTTTTTCCTGGCACCCCCAGCCCCCACGGCTTGCCAGGAGAAGCCCCTGCAATGCTCACACAAGCCTGGGGAGCGGGATGGCTTCCCTCCTTCCTCCATGCCAAGAAAGTGCTGCAGCTTCAGACAACAGAAACGCGGAAGAAACTGAGGTCCAAGGAAAGGTAACCAGGTCGATCTTCCCTGCATCGGCCCATCTACCGCTTCCTCTCTCCAACCCCCAAATGGCAGGATGTGCACAGGGTGTGCTCAAGAAGGATCAACACACTCCCACCGTTCACACAACCTGAACTAATAGTCCATGTTCTTTCTCGGCCTTGGGGACAATCAATGGACCGCCCGCCACCCGTTCTAGCCGAGCCCAGCCTCACCTGCCTCGCTTTATCCGAGGGCAGATGCCGGCACTCTAGGGACCCCCAGGTCTCTCCCAGGTCTCTGGCCAGCGGAACAAGGCCCAGGGACCACGTCCCTCTCAGCCCAGAGAGTCGGGCTTGAAGCCTCCATGCACTCCCACAAAGCAGACGGGCAGCCTGCACTCCTTCAAGGCCTCCCCAAAAGCAGGGATCCAGAAGATCAGCAGCCTAAATCCAAGCTGAGAAGGGGAGGGCGGCCTTTGGCTGTGAGAAAAGCCCAGCAGCAGAGACGGGACAGGGCAGGCCTTGCTTCTGCCAGCCTCAGGGGGGGGA
>NW_015387827.1:47906-53450 GCF_001527695.2 Protobothrops mucrosquamatus | reverse complement strand
TGGGAAGATCTCTGGACTGGAATTCATGGCCTAATTCAAGACAGAGCAATCAGAAATAGGCCAAAATGCAGAGAAACCTGAAAAACGGCTGCCTGCTGTGTTTAAGTAGCTGAAAAAAGCAAAATTTAAGTGAGACAGAAGAAAATTTTCACAGTTCAGTGCTGAGTGGCAGAGAAGAGGCAAGAAAGTGTAACTGGTGCAAAGAACTTGAGAACAACCCAATTGGCAGGACAATTTAAGATAATTACAAAAAATTAAGGATATCTTTCAGACGAGAATGGGCACTACAAAGGACTAATATAGAGTTATATAGGATACTAAAGATCATCTAGTCCAACGTCCCCACTCAGTGCAGGATCCCCCAAAGCATCTTTAGCATCCGAGGGTGGTGGAAGAGCTCCAGCGAAGGGGAGCCCCCCCCCCCAAGGAGGGGAGCGATTCTTCCTCCAGTCTTCCCGTTCTGATAGTCGGAGGAGCTGCGTCAGAAACACGGATTCTGCATTTTGCCTCTGTGGAAAAAGCAAGGCCCCTTTCAGCCCTGCCGCCCTTCCGCCTCACGCCTCTCCCTCTCCCTGGCCGGCCATCGGAGGGTGGCTCACAGAGGGGTAAAAGCATCAAATGAAAAAGTGGCAGTCAGTAGAAATGCCACATGGGGGGGGGGTAAATAAACTTGAATTAGAGACGTGGCCCCGTGCCTGAGGGAGGAACCAGATCTACCAGGCCCTCATCAAGCGGGAGCCAAGAGTTTAGGAGGGTCCCCCAATCTCTCCACCTGGGGAAGGGCAGCCCCATCCAGAACTAACCATGGAAAACCTCTGCAGCCAGGTGGCTCCCAAACCTCCCCCGTCTGGCGTGGCTCAGTTTGAGTCCAGTCACACAGTTGGCTGTTCTGGCTGCTTTCGTCTGGGCTGCCCTTTACATGGGTCTTAACTGTTTTTATTATTTTGGGGATGTTGCAAGCCCCCCCCCCCCGCAGTCCTTATGGGCAGCCATAATGAACGGAACTGAATTTTTCCTCCCCATCCAGAGCCCCCAGCAGCTTCCAGGCACTGTGATAGGACCTCGAGAGCCCCGCTTGTTTATTCTCAGCTGGAAGCATACGTACAGCGGGGAAACCCTTGAATGACTTCCCCCAGCAGCCTTCCTGTAGAGGTTGAATAGGAACAGGAAGACTTTTGAACCCCGAGCCACTCCTGAAAGTGCTAGCTAACCACAACAAGCAACACACACAAACACAAAAAGCAAGGAACAAGCAAACTTGCTAGGAGAAATGACTAGAAAAGGGTGGAGTTTGAAAGAAAAAAGGTCACTGTTCACATCTAGGAGGGTAGTAAAGAACCGATGAGAGGGGCGGGCGGGGGGATGAGGAGCCACGTCCCAAAGTTTAAGCAGGGAGGGGCATCCAGGACCAAAAGGAAGATCAATCGGTGCCTTGGGCAAAGCAGCCCCTTGGGTCCTTCCCCTCGGTCCACAGCGGCCCCTCTCCCCCCCCATCCCAAATGCCCGCCCTCTTTCATTCATTCATTCGCCCCATCCTCTCCCGCCTCCTGCTTCACGCCTGGTCTACAAGGAGACCACAAGGGCTCTCTTCACCCGTACTCCTGGCCTTTTCCTTTCCACCCAGTTCTTGGCGTTGCCTGGGAGGACCCTGACAAACGGGAGCGTCCAGGGAAATAAATGGCCCGAGTGGAAAAATGTGAGCGGAGCCAGTGGAGGCGGCACTGGGATATTCAGAACAGGAGAGCCCAGGAAGAGGGGATTGCCGGCATGCAGAAGATGGGCCAGGGTTGTTCCAAAAATGCTGATTTAAATTTCAAGGAAGCTGACTTTGCTCATAATAAGTAGAATAATGAAGCAGGTTGTTCCACTGGTTAATTGTTCTAACTGTCCGGAAGTTTCTCATTAGTTCTAGGTTGCTTCTCTCCTTGATCAGTTTCCATCCGTTGCTTCTTGTCCTGCCTTCAGGCGCTTTGGAGAAGAGCTTGACTCCCTCTTCTTTGGGGCAGCCCCTGAGATATTGGAACACTGCTATCATGTCCCCCCTCGTCCTTCTCTTCATTAAACTGGACATCCCCAATTCCAGCAACTGTTCCTTGTATGTTTTATCCTCCAGTCCCCTAATCATCTTTGTTGCTCTTCTCTGCCCTCTTTCTAGAGTCTCAACATCTTTTTTACATTGTGGTGACCAAAACTGGATGCGGGATTCCAAGTGTGGCCTTACCAAGGCCTTGTAAAGTGGAATTAACACTTCACGTGATCTTAATTCTCTCCCTCTGTTAATGCAGCCCAGCACTGTGTTGGCCTTTTTGGCAGCTGCAGCACACGGCTGGCTCCTATTTAAGTGATTGTCCCTCTCACAGTTACTACTATTGAGCAAGGTACCCCCTATACTATACCTGTGCATTTGGTTTTTCTTGCCTAAATGCAGAACCTTTACTTTTTTCACCACTGAATTTCATTGTGTTAGATAGCGCCCAGTGTTCAAGTCTGTCCAGATCCTCCTGTATCCTAAGCCTGTCTTCTGGAGTGTTGGCTATTCCTGCCAGCTTAGTGTCGTCTGCAAATTTGATGAGTTCCCCATCTATCCCCTCGTCCAGATCGTTGATGAAGGTGTTGAAGAGCACTGGGCCCAGAACAGAGCCCTGGGGCACCCCACTACACACTTCCCTCCATGTAAATGTGGTTCCATTGAGGACCACACGCTGAGTACGGCCGGTCAGCCAGCTACGGATCCATCTGGTGGTGATACTGTCTAAGGATCACCCCACATTTTGTTTGTGTAGATTGCTGACATCCAGCCACACTATTTTCACACTATTGTGTTTTCAACTGAGCTGGTCCCTCTGTTGCGAAAGAGGGTCAGGCTGGAATTGATGTGACTTGATAAAGCGGCCGTCCAGCTGGCCCTGTGCACTGAGCAGGAACCGTTTCTAGAAACTGCCACTGTGGCCGTCTTGGGCTTATCCATCTGTTCACTCCACAGCCAGATTTGGCTTCCAGGCCCAGCAGACAAGCAGGCCTCCCTCAAGGGATCCGAGCCCTTACCGGATGCCCTGCTCCACAGAGCTCGGTGAGGGCTGCTGCTGCTGCTGCTGCTGCTGCTGGGAAGACCACCCTACGGCCCAACAATAGCCCCTCCACAGCTCCTGGGTCTCCCTGCCAGGCAGCGATTGGCCTTCCTCTGGCTGTTGTTGCTGGGGAGGAAGCCAATTCCTGCACTGCCTGAGTGGGGCGGGCTGAGAGTCCATGGGAACGGTGACCTCAGGCCGGAGGCATCCCTCAGACCACCTGGGAACAAATAGCCTGCAATTGGGCGGGGAGGAGGTCGCGTGGAGGAGGCTGTGACCGCTCCTTTGCTGTGGCCGGCCCTTCTGCATCTCTGCAGAGCAGATTAATTGGCTAGGACAGGGGTCCCCAACCCCTGATCCGTGGACCAGTATCAGGCCCCGACATGCCAGCAACCGGTCTGCACAAACAAGCAATGCCCCATCCTCGGGATGCAGGCAGCACTCAAAACCACACACCCTCCTGCGGTCCGCGGAAAAGCCTCTCTCCACGGAACAGGTGGTCCCTGGTGCCCAAAAGGTTGGGGACCTCTGGGCTAGGATGTAAACTTTGAATAGGGGAGGCTGGGCAGGCTGCACGCGGGTGCCGTGTCCCAACACGGATCCCAGAAATTCCATTCCTGAGGCGCAGCATCTGAAGGGAACCCCCTCCCCGAGAGCATCAGTCCTGGGGAGTCCCTTGGCAGCAGCCTGTCTGTCGAGCGCAGTGCAGGCTGAGCAGAAGGGAAGAGCACGTTCACAATGACGAGCAAATATCCTCTTCTGGGAGCTGTTTGGCACCCACTGTGTGCATTTGACAAGCAGATTCCACCGTTTTGTCATTTTGCCTGTGAAAGGAGGAAACTAAAACTCGAAAGGGGGGAAAATGATGAATCCCAAAATATCTGAACTAAAATATAGTTCAGGCAGATGACATAAAAGGGAGGGGCTGCCTGATGTCCTAGAAGACAGAAAGGAAGGCCAAAGCAATCTGGAGAGGCCAGATGGGGGGAGGGGAGCCGCCAGCCAGGTCAGCTTGGAAGGACCCTTTCCTGCCTAGTGGGTTGGGGGGGGGCTACAGGAAGGGCCAAGGCCACATCCACAAAGGGACCCTTTCGGATCGCTCCAATCAGGGAAGGGGAGCCCCGCTTTATTCTCCTTTGCCCCCTCCTGAGGGAGCGCCACGCCCTGCTGCCCCCCTCCTGGGAAATGGACCCAGAGAAGGGCCCATCAGAGGCTGGACGAGGGGGAGGGCGCCGGACAAGCCTCGAGCCAGGGTCTGCAGTCCGCCGCCTTCCCTTCCCCCCCACCCCCCCCTCTACAGTACGCGGCCGCTCGAAGCTCCCGAGTCAGGCCGAGGTACTTCGCGCGCTTCTTCACGGGTCTGGCCCGCTTCCGGGCTCCCCTTCGGCAGGGAAGGGGGCACTCGCGATGGCCAGGCGGCGGAGGATCGCCACCCCAGGCGGCCACCCCAGGGCAGTCCTGGAGGGCGAAGGCGAGGGCTACCTTCTCCAAACGGGGACCTCCCCCCCCCCCCGAGCTCCAGCCCCGCTGCCCTCCTTTTGCTCGGGTTTGGGCGTTGCGAGTGGCGGGCTAGGCTGAGCCGGGCGGCGGACGAGACTGCTCCTTTCCCAGCCACGCAGGGCTCCTCGCCGGCCCCACCGGACCGCTGCCCCCTGGGACGCTTGGGTGGCGCTTTGGCCTTGGCGGCGGCCCTTCGCTTCCTGCCGGGGGCTGGGCTGGGCGCCTTCGGCTCGAGGCCAGCGAGAGGGAGCCGGGTGCCGCAGCCGAGGCAGGGCGTGCTGGGGGGCCCCGGGGGCCCCATCAGTTTGCCTCCGCCGGCAAGGCTCCAGGGCCGGCGCTGGCAGTCAAAGGGGACACCAGGCCGAGCGCCGCCCGTCCGGCTACAGGTCGGGGCGCCCCTACCCCACCGAGGCTCGCTTGCCGAGGCGGCGCCCGAAGCCCCTTGCCGGGCCCGGAACGGAGCCCGCCGCGCGAAACGTCTCCCCCGCAGCCCCGGCTGTCCAGGAGGGCGCCCTGTCGGACGCGGCGCGGGCCCACGCACGGCGCGGCGGCAGCGGGAGCGAGCAGGCAGGCGGGCGGCGGCGGGGGGGTCTCCAGCCCCAGAGGCGCTCGCGGGGCAGAGCAGCATCCCAGGCGCGCCGCCCGCCCCGCCCGAGCCACACGGTAGCTGGCCGGCGGGGAGGAGAGAGCCAGCGGGGCGAGCGGGCAGAGATCGCCGCCCCCGATGCGCCACGGAGCCCCGCCGGGGAAGAGGGCGGCTGGCGCGGGTCACCCTGCCGCTCATCGAGCCGAGAGCCGCCGCAACCGCCGCCGCCGCCACCGCCGCTCTTCCTCCTGGTGCGCAGCGCTGATGCTGGGCAGCCGCCGTCCCGCTCGCCGCCCGCGGCCAGCAGCTGCTCGCCTCGGCTCCCTTTGCCCGCCGAAGCTCAGCTCCTCGCCCTGCCCGGTAGGTGTCCGTCGCCTCCCGCCTGGCTTC
>NW_015387827.1:45824-47082 GCF_001527695.2 Protobothrops mucrosquamatus | reverse complement strand
CCCCCCCCCCTTTAAACTTCTCCCCCCCCCCATTACCTCTCTGAGCCCATTCCGGAGGTGGCGCCTCTGCGCTCCAGTGCCCACCGCCTCCAGAGAGGGAGGCAATGCCAGGCCGAGCGGATTTGAGGCCTCCCCTGAACCACCAGCCCGGCCTCTCCCCCCCCCCCCGGTTTCAGATCGCTCACTGCGGGGCGGGGGGGGCTTGAGCCTGGCGTGGATGTGAAGGGCCCAGGCGGGCAGCCTCTGCAAGGGACAGCTCCCACCCCAACGGAAGGAAGGAAGGCCCGGCATGGAGCAGAATCCCCGGCCAACGTGGGGCACCTGGGGCTGCCCTGGCTGGCGGTTCCCGGGTGGTTTTCTCCCGTCTGGGGTGCAAATCATTCCAGGGCATTTTCCTGGTGGACTCTCTCTCTTCTGGCAAGCTGCCATCTTTGCAGGTTCATCTGGCCGGTGAGGTTTGACACCCAATTGTCTCCGCCCACTTTGAGCCAGCTGTGACCCAAATCTGTCTTCCGACCAGTCATGTCCAATTGCCCAGAGCTGTCCAGTCCTGGCCTCCACTGGAGATGGAAAAGACTAAGCGCTCTGGGGGGGGGGCTTTACTCCCCTCCAAGTGGAAATTGTCCGAAACTGCTCCTAAGGGGACAGCGACTTGGCCGAGGTGATCCAAAGGTGGAGCAGTCGGGCTGCCTCTCCCTGGCCCCGAGAGAACCGGGCCCGTCCCGGGGGTCCCCCCCTTCTGCTTAGCCAGGGCGTTCCTGCAGAGGGTGGAGCCCCCCCACTGGACTCCCTGCTGCTGCTGCTGGGGCCTTTTCCTCTCCTGGGCTCCCCCCCCCAGAAACTGACGGGGGGGGGCAGAGCAACCATCTGCCTAGATTAAGTGGTGTTCAAAGGAAGGGGAGGTTAAGATCAGGGACTGGCCTGTGGACATCTGGCTTACATTTCTTAAGAGAACCTCTGGGCTGCCATTCTTAGGGTGCACCAACAGCCCCTGATGCTGCGGAGCTTCTTGGCGTCCCCCAGTCCTGCCATAGCCTTTGCCTCTGTTTCCGCCTCGGACAGGGTCTCCTCTCTGGCGTGTCATGCAGGGTCCTTTAGGCTGCCCCTCCCTGTCTAAGGTGGGGGAGGGGCGCCATGTGTTCCTCAGCCCACACACGCTTTGTGCCCCTCTGATTCCTGCCTCTGTGTCAGCTGGCGATGGAGGGGAGCTAAGGGGGGAGAGGGGGCTGCAGTCACCTGCCTGCCTCAGTCAGGGCTC
>NW_015387827.1:40685-45201 GCF_001527695.2 Protobothrops mucrosquamatus | reverse complement strand
ACTGTTCCGTGAGGAGACAGCCCCACCCGCATTTTTCTGTGGCCTCTTGGGCTTCAAGGAATGCCAGAGACAGTCCCTGGGCGCCCCTCCCCTCTGCTTTTTCAAATCAGCCAAGCTGCAGCCCTCAAACTGTAGTTGCGCCTTGTGTGATGCGCTCTCTTGACGGCACTGCCGCGAAGGAAGACTGCGGGGGAGGAGATCCCACGTGGCCAGGGAACATTTCTCAAGTGGATCTGAATACTTTGATTCCTTGCTACCTGCCCGGTCCTGGTCAGCTGGAGGATGCAGGGATCAAGCAGGGCTGCCCTGCTAGTTGTACCCCTTTCAGCCTAAAGCTGGACCAAGGAAAGGGGGCCCTGAGCAGATCCATTTCCTGGGTGGGCATCCCCACCTGAGCTTTACAAGAGGCTGCCGTTCCCCCCCCCCCATGTTACCTTAGGGGAGAGAATTTCCCAACAAAACTTCTTGGGAATCTGTCAATCTGACCCCTTTTCTGGGTGGTGGCTGGTCTGGGCAGGGCTGTCCTGTAAGAGGAGGGGCTGCAGATGGAAGTGAAGGGCCGATTGGGCAGAGCAGGATCCAGCAGATTCTCCAGTGACCTTCCTAGAGGGGCCTCCCCTCCCCCCCATGGCTCTCCCAAACATTTATCCCGCCTCTGAGCAGGTCTAAGGCTGCTCAAAGGCCAGAGGGCACTGAGGAGTGCACGAGGAAGGTCGGGTTCCTGCCCCCAACCCCCTCTGCCTCCCCAGGAGTGGTTGGAGCTGCCAGTGGCTCCCCTCCCAAGGAGTAGCTTACCAGCTTTTAAGGCAAGAGGTTCAGGGTAAATGGAGAAAACATATCATGCTGAACCTTCACTATCAGAGCCAGTCTACCTTGGATGTGTGTGGATGTGTGTGATTTCAACTTCCGAGGGGGCCCTCATTTGTATTGCAGGAGACATGCTACAGACACAGACAGACAGACAGACACACACACACACACACAAACACACAAACCAAGTCTTGCTAGGTCCTGTTGGATGGCTTGGAAATGATCCCTCAGATCATCTCCCATCCTCCCCTCTTCCCAGCTCTTCCTCTCTCCTGTTCTAGGAAGCCCACTCAGACTCTCTAGCGAGGGGAGGGGGTCCAGCAGCCCAACGAAGGCCTTTCTTCACTGAGCTGAGGGTTGCAGCACCCCCCCACGTCCCCCCTTGAATGTGGGAGGCTTTGGGAACCTTTGCAGCTGTCAGAGGAGACTCAGCCACTGGTAGGCAACCTCAGGCAAGAGTCCTTATGCTGAGATGACCCCCCCCCAAAAAAGTGATACCCACGTAGGAGATGGTGGTGAGGGACGCTGAAACCCAGGCCTCCTCCCCCACGGATTTACGGGTGCAGCAGCAGCAGCAAGGAGAAGCCCTCTGTGCAGATGGCCCCAGAGCTGGGAGGGAGCCCCTGCTTTGGACTGGCTATCCCAGGCCTCAGCATCGGCTGACCATAATCCATCTTTTCCCAGTCCCTCCTTGCAGTCCCTCCCAGCTGCCCCTTCTGCTCCTTCGCCCCCCCCCCCGGCCTGGCTCCCCCCCGTCTACTAAGCATCCCCACCCCCAGCAGGCAGATGGCTGTTAACCCTCCAAGAGAGCAAGACCCACGGGTCCTTGCAGGGCTCAGAGACCCCCCCTCCCCCGCCCCTGGTCCTGGGCTGGATGGGGCCCAGAATGACAGGAGGGCAATTCCTCACTCCAGCCACCTCACAAGAACCTCCCTTGCAGCCGGGCAGAAAGAGGGAAGCCGCCAGCTGCTCCCTCCCTGGCCCTGTTCCCCTTTTGGAAGCTGCCTGGACATCCCTCCCTGCTGCTCCCGGCTGGCTGGGGAGGGCTTCACTGCAACTAGGATTTTTTAAAAATAGCCCTGGCCTCAGTGAGACAAACAGAGCAGCTTCCCCTCAAGGCTGGCAGCTGTTTTATCCACTGGAAGAATTTCAGGAAGAGGGAAGCCACGCGCACTCCAGATGTCTCCGTAGGTAGACTTCCCAGGTAGGGATAAAGGAGGATAGTCCTAGCTCAGCTCTCTCAGCTGGGTGGGTTCCTTGCAGAGGTTTCATTACCCAAACTAGGTAACATCAGTGCCAGAAGGGAGCGGGGGGGGGGGGTTCTTGCTCTCAGTTGAGGTTCTAGAGCCTCGCCCTGCCGGCGTCGGTGGGGGTGGGGGGTCTCAGGGATGCTCTCGTTGAGCTGTTTAATGTTGGCTGCTTTGGCAGTTTCTCATTGTTCCCTGTTTTTGATCTGATGTTAAATCCTGGAGTTGCCCTATGCTCATCTGGGCCTTGATTGCTGGTGGGGAAGTTGTTCCCGTTGTGGCTTGTTGAGTGTCTCCTTTGCACACAATAGGTAGTTCTGGTTTATGTGTCCTTTTGATGGCCAATCACTCAGAGCACGAGGTTTGTGTGTGCTCCGCTGATTCCATGTGGTTGTAATAGTCTGTTGGTGGTTTCTTGATGTATGGCAGTGTGAACCTTTTTACGGCTTGTGTTGGTTGTGCTGTATACCACTCAGCCCAATATAGCACCACCAACACAAGCCCTGCTAGACGAACGCCAAGATTAACATCAGACCAAGAGGTAAACAGTGGCCCAATCCAGGAACAGCCAAACAAGCCAACAGTAAACAATCCAGCCAGAGAACCTCTGAGACCATCCTCCACCAACACTGACAGGGTGAGACACCAGAGAAGAAGTGATAGAGGGAGTTGAAGTTGCCGGAACCTTGGG
Organism: Protobothrops mucrosquamatus; assembly: GCF_001527695.2. Lineage (NCBI taxonomy): Eukaryota > Metazoa > Chordata > Lepidosauria > Squamata > Viperidae > Protobothrops > Protobothrops mucrosquamatus. The sequence goes on along the minus strand of NW_015387827.1, from coordinate 42,453 downwards.
CAAAAGTGACCACGTCATGCTGGAGTTTAATGTGACGCAAACACCAGCAACAGAAAACAATCCAACCAACATCCTAAACTTCAAAAGAGCCGACTTTAACAAACTCAGAACCTAGGAAAGATCCCATGGATGAAAATCCTAAAGGGTAAAACAACCCAAGAAGCCTGGGAAACTCTAAAAAATGCGATCATGAAAGCCCAGACCAGCACAATACCATTGAAAAAGAAAAACAAGAAATTCAAGAAGAAACCAGAATGGCTGCCCAAAGATCTCTCTGACAAACTCCAAGGCAAAAAGAACAAATACAAAAATTGGAAAGAGGGGCACATAACTAAGGCCGATTATCAGCAGACAGCCAGAACATGCAAAGATGAAGTCAGGAAAGCAAAGGCCCAGAATGAACAAAGACTTGCAACAGAAATCAAGGACATTAAAAAAAAGTTTTTTCCTGCATTAATAACAAGGAAAAAGTCAAGGAAACTGTAGGCCCACTAAAGAGAGAAGATGGCAAGGAAATAACAGGCAACAGGGAGAAATCAGAGCTGCTTAACTCATACTTCGCATCAGTCTTCACACAAAAAGAAACTATAGCCCAACTTGCTAAAAAAAAAACACTGCAAAAGACAAACTTGAAACAAAAATTAAAATAAGCAGGAAAATGGGAAGAGAACACCTATCCGACCTTGACGAATATAAATCACCAGGACCCGACGGATTACATCCCAGAGTTCTGAAGGAGCTGGCAGATGTTATCTCAGAACCGTTGCACCACATCTTTCATAAATCCTGGAGCACCAGGGAAGTACCTGAGGATTGGAAAAGGGCTGATGTGGTTCTCATCTTCAAGAAAGGGGGGAAAAAAAACAGAGCCAGGAAACTACAGACCAATCAGTTTTACCTCAATACCTGGGAAGAACCAAAAAAATATAACAAAAAAACAGATCTGCAAACAACTAGAAGCAAACAAAGTTATAACTAGTAGCCAGCACAGGTTTGTTAAGAACAAATCATGCCAAACCAATCTTATTTCATTCTTCCACAAAGTGACTAAACTAATAGACCAGCGAAATACTATGGACGTAGTATTCTTAGACTTCAGTAAGCGTTTGATAAAGTAGGCCACATCTATTGACTGCTCAGCCCAGCCAACTTGCGAAAGGCCTAAAGGCTGGCAGACCATCCGGCCTCCGTGTGAAAACCTCCGGAGAGCAGCCGGTCTTTAGACTGGAGAGGAGAACCAGGCTGTGCAGAGGCAGCTTCCAGGCAAGCCGCTTGTGAGCCTGGGTGAATCGATCGGGCGGCTTCCGCCCCGACAGAATGAGGCTGCCAGCCCAGAGCCGTCCTTGCTCGGGTGGAAAACACCCTCCGTCCCCCTCCAGCACCCCTGCGATGTTGCCGGCCTTTCCCAGGCAGTCAGGCTCTGCCGCCCTGGATGCAACCGGAGCCGAAAATCCCTGCTGCGTCTGGGCTTCAGGTGGCAGGTCACCAGCCTCCCTCGGCCAGCCCGGCAGATTGCCTTTCTTCTCCCGACCGGCCTCTGCCTGTGATTTCCCTCCCACCGCAGGAAGCACCGTTCCCCCAAGCCCAGGAGAAGGCAGGCCCCAAGCGTCTGCGCCTGCACAGGCCCCCTCCTGCCTGGCCCTCTGGAGCAGAGGAGTCCGGGGGGGGGGGAGACCCGGCTTCTCAGGTGCTCACCAGGCAGCTGCACAGAGATCAGCTCCGGAATGGGCCTTGCTCTTCGGCACCCCTCCATGGGGGCAGGCGGGGG
>NW_015387827.1:38974-40159 GCF_001527695.2 Protobothrops mucrosquamatus | reverse complement strand
ACCGTTCCCCCAAGCCCAGGAGAAGGCAGGCCCCAAGCGTCTGCGCCTGCACAGGCCCCCTCCTGCCTGGCCCTCTGGAGCAGAGGAGTCCGGGGGGGGGGGAGACCCGGCTTCTCAGGTGCTCACCAGGCAGCTGCACAGAGATCAGCTCCGGAATGGGCCTTGCTCTTCGGCACCCCTCCATGGGGGCAGGCGGGGGAAAAGGATCGGGCCCCCAGCTCTGCCTTGCATCCTCAAAGCTGCACGTTTGCTGCAGGTCTTCCTGCACGTCAGAAGAGAAGCCGGGCAGTGCCGGAGGGGACCCTGGCCTGTCTAGCCCAGCTGCCTGTTCTCCCCACGGCCCACCAGCTGCCCAAGGAAGAGTCTGCCGAGAGATAGCCTCCAGGGGCAGCCCCGGTGCCACCATGTCCGCCTGTGAATCTGAAACCAGCCAAGCCAGGATCCTGGCCGCTTCTCATGATCGGTTGAGAGAGGACCAAGCAAGGACCTGCTACACCTCTACAATCAGTGCCCCCAAACTTCTCCCTCCCCCCAAATCTGCTGTTTTTAGTGACCTTTTAGTTGTTGTACGTCCTGCGTTTCCCCCCCTCCCCACGGTTGTGTGTTTGGATCACTGCCAGCAAGAGTGGGGATCCCCTGCTTTGTGGTTCCTGCTATGGAAACGCTGGGATGACCTAGATCTCCTTCTGGTCTGGCCGGGAGGGAGTGGGGCCTCCTCTGACCGACTCAAGGCCAGGCCGGAAGCCTCAATGAGGCTCAGTCCTGGTCAGAGGAGGAGGGGGAAGCGGGGTGTGTGTGTGTGTCTGCACAAGCACAAGCTGTGTCTGGATTGTGTCTGGACCCAAAGGGTGCCTCTACATCGGGCACCGGGATTCTGATGGGATCTGCCAGCAGCTGCCTTTCACCAGGCAGACAATCCATCAGGGGCTCCCTCACCTGCAAGGTGCTGGCCCGTTGCTAGGCAACCATGACCAAGGTAATTTAATGCCTCCTCTCCTGCTTGAAAGGCAGGTGGGGCTGGGCCTCTGCAGCCCTGCAACCCCTCCGGTCCCTTTGACCCGGGGACCCCTCCTCCGGTGGGCGGGCGAGAGAGAGCGCTCTGAGGCAGGGGCCCAGCCCCTCCTCCGCTTCCCCACCAGGCAGCCACTGCTGGAGGCCAACATTAGGGCAGCGGGGGGGGGGGGG